>NW_024466570.1:0-107181 GCF_017591425.1 Ochotona curzoniae | reverse complement strand
CAGAATACTTATACTTGGAAAAATACAAACAGTATTCATAGAAATAAATGTTTCAGGGACTGGTTTTGTGATGTAGCAGCTAAAACTGCAGCCCATAGATACTGGTTTGAATTCCAGCTTTTTGATTCAACTTCCTGCCAATGCACCTGGAAAAACAGAACGATGTGCTCACGTCCTTGGGTCCGAGCATCTGAGTGGAAGACAGGAAGTTCCTGGCTCCTGCCTTCAGCCTTGTCACTGCAGCCACTTGGGGCATGAACCAGCAGATGGAAGACCTCTCTAGCTCTGCCTTTCAAATAAATAAAGTAAACCTTAGGGAAAAAAGAAATAAAAAAGCTATAAATAAATTAAAAAAATTATCCCACAGATGGGCCGACTTAAGATGGCACTATACCCTAAGCTAATCTACAAATTCAAAAACAATTTCTATAAAAGTCCCCATTTGAAGAGATCAACACTCTGATCTTAAAGCTACCCATGATATGGTCTAGGAATACAGCCTGTTTAGGGTCAGTTGAAGCTGCACATCTCCCATCTGCATAATACCATTTGCCTCCTTGAGCGTCAAATGATCTGTGACATCATTAAGTAGGACCTGGAGGGCAGTTTCGTGTTGTCCCCATTCCCCTCTCAGCCCTATCCAAGCCACACTGGGAAGGGCTCACTCTCTTGGCGGTGCGCTTCTTCACTGGCACTTTGGCTCTCTTCACCTCTAACACTCTCAGCCTCTCATATTCCCACTGCTCTCTCACTTCAGACGGACAAACCCCGAGAAGCAATCTCTCCCTGACCTTTCACGTTCTGGCTCACTCACCCTGAACATGACACTCATTTGTCTGTGTTCCTCACCATCTGAATAAACGTTACCACTTGTCCAAGCCATGTTGGTACTTGTGCTTAAAATGCTTTTAAAGTAAGGGGCAAGAACTTAGAAAATCAATATTTGGCAGAAATCTAGACCACAACATCCAGAATAGCCCCTCCCACATCCTGAAAAACAGCAACACAAGAGAAGAACTCACAATTCTCCATTTCAAAACTCACTACACAGCAATGTGACTCAGACTGTGCAGTACTGGCACAAGGAGAGAAAAGAACATGAGCAGCGCAGGATTCAGAATTTAGACATGATGCCACACATTTAAAGTCAAATGATTTTTGATCGGGTTGGCATTGTGGCTCAATGGGTTACACATGCGAGAATTCCCATAGAGTGCCAGTTTGAGTCTCCACTGCTCAACTTCCCATCCAACTCCCAGCTAACGTGCCTGGGAAAACAACAGAAGATGGCCCATGTTCTTGAAGCACTGCACCCACATGGGAAACCTGGCTCCTGGCTTCAGCCAGGCCCAGACATGGCAGCTGTGGCAATTTGAGGAGTGAATCAGAGAATGGAAGACCTCTCTGTCTCTCCCATCTTTCTTGAAATTCATTAAAATAAATTCCTTTTAAAAAATGATTTCTAACAAGGTGTTACTAGATGGTTCAGGGGAACAAAAATTCTCCAACATTGTTTCTGTGACAATTATATCACCATCTGTGGTAAAAATATTGTTGGCTCTTTACGTCAAACTAAAAGTAAAAAGTAATGCAAAATGAACAAAGGCTGAAACATACACTAGGTATTATAAAATTGTTAGAAGCAAGCATAGCAGCATACTTTCATAACCCTGGAATAGTACTCTTTTTTTTTTTTAAGATTTACTTATTTTTATTGGAAAGTCAGATTTACAGAGAGAAGAGACAGAGAGAAAAGTCTTCCACCTGTGGGTTCACTCCCCAAAGAGCTGCAATGGCCAGAACCTAGCCAAGCCAGGGGCTTCTTCCCGGTCTCCACAAGGGTCCAGGGGCCCAAGGCTTTAGACAGTCCTCTACTGCTAGAGCTGGACGGGAAGTGGAGCAGCCAGGATAAGAACCGATGACCACACGGGATCCTGGTGCATGCAAGGTGAGTACTTCAGCCACAAGGCTACCGCACCAGGCTCTAGTTAAGTGCTCTTATAAAAGGTCTAATCTAAAACTGGTATATGACCTTAACAGACAGTTTTCTAAGAAAAATATACAAATAGCCAATAAGCACGAGAAAAGATGCTCAGTATTAATAGTCATCAGGGAAGTATAAACCAAGATCACATTCACATACCACTAACTCCTTAGGACAGCTGCAATCAGACAGACAGACAGCAAGTGTCGGCAGGAAGGAGACAAACTGGAACCCTCATTTACTGCTGGAAGGAACAAATGTAAAAACGCTGTGGTCACTTTTAGAAATGGGCATTTCCTTAAATAATCAGATACAATGACTATATGCTCCAGTAATTCCACTCTGATAACAGGTTCACAAAAACACAGGGCTGGGGCCACAGCATGTTAGGCTAAGCTTCCACCTGCAGTGCTGGCATCTCGTTGGGTTGCCAGTTCCAGTCTTGGCTGGTCCACATTTACTAAGCCAGCTCCCTGCAGTGGCCTGGGAAAGCAGCAAAAGATGGTCCAAAGCCTGGGCCCTGCACCCACATGAGAGACCTGGAAGAAGCTTCTGGCAACTAGCTTCAGATCAGCTCAGCTGCAGCCATTACAGCCTCTTGTGAACAGGTGACCCTGCAGATAGAAAATTCGCTTTTTCTCTCTCTGATTTACAAATCAAAACATTTTTAAAACTATATAAATGGAAGCAGTATTCATAACAAACTGTGAAAACACCTAATGATTTTATCAATAAAATATAATCTTCAACAATATTATTGGCTATAAAGAGGAATAACTTCCCATGTTTATACAACATAGATGAACTTTATAATATGTTGCTGAACATGAAAAAAAAAAAAAAACCCAGCCACAAGACTCCACGCTTGAGAAAAGTCCAGGTAGGGAAATTTAAAAAAAAAACGGGAGGGCTTGGTTTGTAAAAGAACAACTGGTCCTGACACAGTGGCTCAATTGGTTAATCCTTCCCTTACAAGCACTACGATACAGTATGTGCTGTGACAGTGTCCTGGCTGCTTCACTTGCTACCCAGCTCCCTGCTTGCGATCTTGGAAAGCAGCAGAGAGTGGTCCAAAGGCTTGGGACCCTGCACCCACCTGGGAGACAGGGCTCCTGATGGGCTCTGCTATGGCAGTTGTGGCCATTTGGGAAGTGAATTAGTGAATGGAAGATCTTTTTCTCTCTCTGTAAATCTGATGTGCCATTTTAAAAAAAGGAGAAGCAGCAGCAAAAGTGTTAACTTTGCTAAATGTGAACATGCTACCATGGTCATATTGTGGTGGTCATTTATTTTTGGTGCATGTCAAAGTAATAAGGGATAAAGCATTATGTCACAAACTTACTTTCAAATGTTTCAGCAAAAAAGAAAACTAAGCTAATGTGACAGACACTAATTAAAAAATTAGTGAATTAAAAGGATACTAGATTGGCATTGTGGCTTAGCAGGTAAAGTCTGCCTTTTAGGCCTGTATCCCATGTGGTGCCAGCTGATGTCCCAACTGCTCTACTTCCCATCCAATTCCCCATAAGTGGCTTGAGAAAAACAGCAGAGGATGCCTCAGGTGTTTCAGTCCCCCACCCATGTGGGAAACCCGGAAGAGGCTCCTGACCTAAGACCAGCCCACCTCTGGATGCTGTGGCCATACGGAGAGCAAACCAGGAGGCAGAAGATTTCTTTCCCTATCCACCTCATTTTCAAATAAACAAGTAAATAAATAACTACACTTTAAAACTAGACTTTCTGAATATAGTTATACCAGATTCATATGTTTTAAATGAGTTTTCCAAAAATCTATCATAAATTAATACACTCAGGGGTTAGAAAAACACCTTTTGATCAAACACTTAAAATCTCTGAATGAAAAATGAATGCAAACTAATAAAAGGAATCACAGCATTTGAAAACAACTACCTAAAGAACAGCGTTGTGGTGCACTGGGGTAAGCTGTCATCTGCAGGACTGGCATCATACAGGCTCCAGTTCAAATCCCACTTGCCTTGCTTGTAATCTAGCTCCCTTGCATTACTAAGGCATCTCATTGCCCAGGAAAGCACCCATGGGGAGCACCCAGCTAGAGGTCCTGGCCTGGGGTCCAACTGTCAAGGCCATTTGGGGAGTAAACCATCAAACCAACGAATTCTCTCTTTCTCTTCATTCTAAGTCTTTAGAAAATAAAACATTACTTATCATTTCCTATGTATTGAGGCAAAGAATATACTACAAATACGTGAATTCAAATGAGAAATAAATGTTTACACAGTAACTCCAAGAATAATTTCTTATAAGTGAAAAACAGAAAACTTAAAATAGAAGAGTTGTGGTAGATAGTATCTTTGATTTCTTGGTTAAGGTGCTAACAACCAGCAATCAGCGGTCCAATCAGCACCAGATCATTTCTGACATGATGCACCAAATCTTTTTGTAGAAGTAAAAAGATGAGAAAAACAAACGAGGTGGTGATGACTCAATTGACTAACCCTCCCCTTGCAAGTGCTAGTATCCCCATACTGCAATGGTTTGTGTCCCAGCTGCTGCACTTTCCATCCAGCTCCCTGATTGTGGCCTGGGAGAGCAGTAGGATGGCCCAAAGCCTTAGAACCCTGCACCACATGTGGACCTGCACCCAAGGACAAGCTGCCACCTGCGCTCTGGACACACACTAGGGCCAAGTTGCCACCTCCCCTTCCCAGACCCCTGTACCCTGGGGGTCTTACCTTGTAGATGTCCGTTTTCTCCTCAGAGGTCACATGGTGCTGGTGAAGCCCAGTGGGTCTGTGAACTCCTCCAGCCAGGCTCAAAGTCCAGGCACTCTGGGGGCGGCACCAACTCCACCTGGCACACAGCGGGCCCCATGTGGGTTCGCCATGGCGGCCACCGTGAGGCCCTCCCCAGGTGGGGTGCAGGTGGACAGCAGGTGGGAGTAGGGTCAACTGGAGTCCACGAGCCCTGTCATGTCCTCTTGCGGGGCCCACAGTGCATCTTCGGGCAGCCCAAGAGCTCTCCAAGCAGAGCCCAGCAGTGCGTCCTCTTCCTCTGCTGCTTCTTCA
The DNA here is from genome assembly GCF_017591425.1 of Ochotona curzoniae. Lineage (NCBI taxonomy): Eukaryota > Metazoa > Chordata > Mammalia > Lagomorpha > Ochotonidae > Ochotona > Ochotona curzoniae. The sequence goes on along the minus strand of NW_024466570.1, from coordinate 102,150 downwards.
CTGACTGAGGGTGCGGGGCCACAGCACCTTGCAGGAAGTGACCATGCGGCCAATTGCTCCACCTCAGCACCCTCAGCACCACGCAGGATTCCTCCACCAATGGGGACCCTTTTCTTCCTCTTCTCCGACCCCAGGGCGCCCCGCTGTGCTTCCTTTCCTCGCCCTGGAGAAATTCTGCACTGCCGAACAGGGCCTGGGGCCCCTCACAGCACTGGGCCCTGCAGCGCAGGAGGGGAGAGATGCAGCTGCTTCTCCAGCATGGAGGACCTTGGAGGGCTCCAGGGGGCAGAGGTTGTGCTTCTGGAGAGGAGGACTCTCCCTCGCTGCCACCAGCACCACCTCCCGTGGGCGTCTCGATGGACATCCGACCTGCTCCACCTATTGTTCAAAAAAAAAAAAAACAAGGTTTATTTATTTGTATTGGAAAGGCAGACTGGAATATAGAATGGGGGAGATAGAAGTTTATATTCACTCAATCACACCCCTAATAGCCAAAATGAACCAGGAGGTTCTTCTTGGTCCCCCAAGTGAGTGCAGCTCCCTGCCTGTGGCCTGGGAAAGCAGTTGAGGACAGCCCAAAGCCACCGGTCCACAGTGATGTGCACTACAGCAGAGATGCGTATTTCCGTATCCAATGTCCTCCTGACTTGTTACTGAGGACAAGAACCTCCCTCAAGAACCATAGGCTCTGGCATGATGGTGTGGACTCAAATAGCTACAGGTGGGAGCAGGGCAGCAAGCTCAGCTGTGGCCTAAACACTGCAGAGGAGAGAGGTGGGCCAGATATCTGGGGGTTCGTGTAGTGTTCAGGTCCACAGGGACCCCGGCCATGCCTTAATCTTTCAAAGCCACCTGTGCAAAATTTGAGTGAGCAGAAAGGAGATGAAAGGTGGAGGCCAACTGCAGAGGAGAGGACCTCTTTGGCCTCAGCTGGGAAAGCTGTAGGGATGGCGCCTTCCGATACATGCATACATACACACACATCCTGTTCTTCTCTTCCATGTTTCTGGGGGAAGGCACATGCCACTTAGTGAATGACCTTTTCTTCCAATTCTGATAGTAAAATGGATGCTCCACCAGAAGGAGCACTGTTCTTTTGTCTTGCAACCTCCTGGCACACAACTGGAGTCATGCATGCTTCAGCTTAACCAGGCAGCCATGTCTCCTTGGAGTGCCTTTGGGAAGTTACATGGAAACATAACTTTAGAGAGTAATCAAGGTCAACCCCAGGAGTGACAAATGGCTCACAATGGCCATGAAGGGATGATGCTCCAAGCCAGGTGCAGGGCGCACAATGTGCATGTCCTTCTAACACACCAGTCCCATGGATACCATTGTCAAATGTGCAATGGAACGCAGACCTGCTGGTGTTGTGCACCTGTCCCAGGTTCACAGCACAAGGTCAGAATGTGGAGTCACAGAGGTGGCCTAGATGGGATCTCCAGGAGCCTCACATTACATGAGTGACAGTATCACGCCAATGACTTGGGCATTTCCAGGCTGATGTCTCTCTCCTGGAAGCTGTGGCATGGAGCAGTTCTTCTGGGAAAGTTGTCCAGGTCCAGGCCTTCAGCTTGCCTGAATCCTGGCCCTCAGACAGCAGCCTGAGTGGGGCTGGTAGCCTGGCAGACAGCAGCCTTTTATTAGACAAACTGCACAGCCAAATGCTCCAGCATTTCCATGGAATACAGTGGGTCTAGGGATTGGGAAGTGTTAGGGGTTTCCTCTGGGAAAGCCTTTCCTATACAGTGATGGAAAGTGATCATGGCCGAGGATGGCCCTGGGGTCTCCCCATTCAGGTGAGGCTGTCCTTCATCCTGCAGTCAGACTGGGGAAGGTAAGAAGCAGGCCAGGAACAGGGCAGTAGTGGTCTTTTTGTCTCTGTTCCCCTGTGTGGATTAGCTTTTTTGCCAAGAAGCCCCATGTGTAGACTTCCAGGGTTCTCCTTTAAACCCACCTCTGGCCTCATCTCTTCTAGGGCAGGACTCACTCCCTCCTCTGACATCTGGGCCTTCCTGCACTGTCCTCCTGCACACCCAGCCTCTATACACATGGAGCCTCAGGCTTGCCACGGATCCTGGGCAACATCTGGCCTCTCTGGGAAACAGGCCAGGCTCACCAAGCCAGAAGCTATGAATTCCATTTGGGCTTCCCGTGGTGGGTGTCAGGGATCCAAGGTTTTGGTCTTCCACATGCCACTTTTCAGAGTGCACCTCAGTAAGATGCTGGAATTGAAAGCTGCACCAGCACGGAAATGGGTAACCTGCTGTGGCCTGTGCATCCCAATGGGTTCTAACTACCTGCATCTGATACTTGCTCTCTCTGGACCTAAAATGAATTAGTTGAAGGTTGCTAAAGAGAACACTAGTTTTCTGTGTTTGAATCAAACTCTCACAGCATAAAAGCTTGACATACATTATAAATCCAAGAATTGCACACAGAAATCTTACACTGAGCCTTTCTTCAAGCCTCTCCAGGAAACACTGACACCCCTATAGTCAGCTCTTTTCTGCTCCAGCCAGCAGAGCCAGTAACCTGGACAGGGAGAGGGACTGGGGATGAAGTCCTGACAGGAAAACAGTAATGGTAGAAGTCTGGTCTCTGGAAGCCTTCCTTTACTACTCCTTTTACACTCCTCCCCCTCCAGTCCTTTAGCTAAACAATAGGATGCCAATGAGTCCAATTAGTCTAGGTGCCTTTAGCTGCAATCCCATTTCCTGAACTGCTCAGCTTAACGAGCGCTAATTAACTCCTCAGCCCACAACACTTTTCAACTTGTGAAATAACACCTGTCTCCTGTTGAACTCAAAATAACCAAAAATAGGAAAAGGAGTGCATAAATTATTTGTTATTTGGAACTATTTTAAGTTATCAGCAGTTATGTAGGAATAGACAGAGAAACTTTCTTGCAAACTTAGTGGGGTGTTAGTGTGATGTTCCTGAGAAGCCAAAATTGTTGGAAAATTTTTCCCCTTATATTTTCTTTACATGGAAGTCAAAGCTACAGTGAAAGAGGCAGAATCAGAGATGAAGAGATAGAGAGATAGACAGAAAGGCAGAGATGTAGCAAAACCAGTACTGACAGGGACATTCAGAACATTGAAAAATATCAAAATCAAAATCCCAACCATTTGATCATGGCTCATTGCTACTAAGAAACCATGTGAGCTTGAAGGCCAAAGGGCCATGTGACCTTTTGCACTGAGGAGCTCCAATTTTCATGAACCAAGGTCCACCCAAGTCTGGGTATCTCACAGGTGGCTCCAAGTAATTAGGTGGGTGGTAAACTTATGCACTGAACCAAAGAAGAGCCAGGCATGGGCTGTCCTGCCCAGATGGTAGGGAATTTGTGGTATTTCCCACCTCACCTTGCAAGCTACTGTGAATTACCCCTTTTCAATGTATAAAACCACGGACTGACTTAGGATTGGCCATAGGGGAAGACTATCGCAACAAAACAGTTCAGAAATAACACTGTACAATTATACTCAAATGATTCTCAATACAGGTAGCCCAGCTAAATCAATCAAACACTATTGTTTTAAACAAATAGTGCTCATCAAAATTGAATATTCATATGCCTTCCATCCCAAATAACTAACCTGCGTATGTACCTGATGTTATACACACAAAAAAATAAACAGTTCAGGATGAACCTAAATGTAAAAGCCAATAGTTACAACCCCACTTGTGAGACCCACATCTCACACGCCAGTGCCTGAGTTCAAGTCCCAGCGCCATTCCTAACTCAGCTTCCTGCCTGGCAGGCAACAGATGACTGCGTAAGTACTTGAATCCCTGTCACCCACAAGAGAAATCTGGATTGAGTTCCTGGCTTTACCCTGGCTGGGAGTGAACCAGCAGATGGAAGCTTTATCCCTTCTCTCTTTCAAATAAAATGAAAATAAGGGAAAAACTGAACTCAAAAGGAAATGCTCTATAACAAAAGCGAAAACCACAGAACTTCTACATGGAGAAAAAAAAAATGACTACAGCCACAGATAAGGAAAATGCTTCCTAAATGATACGAAAACTAAAATCCATCAAAGGAAAACAGGTTCTGCAAACCACTCTTTCAAGCAGATACTATCAGAAAAATGAAAACACAAATTACACACAAGAATAAAGTTTTTGTAAATCATGTGTCTGACTAAGGACTTGCATTTAGTATAACAAAGTATACTTTTCTTAAGAGTGTTCAAAGCCAACCCAACAAACACTCCACTGAGGAAGATGCACAAACAGCTAACATGAACAGAAACAATGCACATCATCAGTAGCCTTTAGGAAAATGCAAATTAAACTACAAGGAAATACCAGTACATACTTAATAAAATGGCCAGAACCAAAACAAGAGACAACACATGTTTGCCAGAACATGGAAAAACCGGAAGCCTCTACATTACTGGGGGGAATGTAAAATGGTTCAGCCACATATGTCCACACAAAGTGTTATACCTAAACAGGCATTACTATTATTCCTAACAGCCAAACACTGGAACAATCCATCGATCTTCAACTAGTAAACAAGTAGAAAGGTACGTAAATACAAGGAAAATACTATTCACCAATAAAAACAAATGAAGTGGGGCCCAACACAGTAGTCTAGCAGTTAATCCTCAACTGGCATGCTCCGGGATCCCACATGGGCACCATTCAGGCCCTAGCTGCTCCAGCTTCTCCCCCTTTCCTCCCTCCCCCAGCTCCCTGCTTGTAGCCTGGGAAAGCAGTCAAGGATGGACCAAAGCCTTGGGACCCTACACTCACGTGGGAGTCCCAGAAGAAGCTCCTGGCTCCTGGCTTCAGACTGCCTCAGCTCTGGACACTGCAGCCACTTGGGGAGTGAATCAGTGGATGTAAGATCTCTCTCTTTCTCTTTCTCTCTCTCTCAACTTGCCTTTCCAACATAAAATAATTTTGAAACATTCTCCCCCAAAAAAGTTTTATTTTTATTGGAAAGGCAGATTTACAGAGAGAAAGATTTTTTCATCCACTACTTCACCCCTCACATGGCCACAACAGCCGCAGCTGAGCTGCCAGAAACCAGGAGTTCCTTCCTGGTCTCCCGTGGGTGCAGGGTCCCAAGGCTCTGAGCTGCCCTCAAGTGCTTTCCCAGGCCACAGGCAGGGAGCTGGATGGAAAGTGAAACAGTTAGGATACAAACCAGAGCCCAAATGGGATCCTAGCACATACAAGGTAGGGATTTTGGCCCAATTTATCCACTTCTAAGAAAAATGCTGCAACTCACCATAATACTGACACCAGACTGGAATGGCTCTATGGGTAGAGAATTCTTTCATAGTGAGAATTCAAGCGACACCCAGTTGGCTGATATTCCAAGCAGATATTAACTTTAGACCGCTACTTTTCTTTGGTGACCATTTCAACACCTCCTTTGCTGCCAACAATCTGAATTAAAAAAAAAAAAAAGTAAAAATTAGTATTTAAGTAGAGTCAAGCATTCTCTGCTAAACACATAAATTACTCTGGGCTTCAATTTTAGATTTCAACAAATAAATGACAATAGTGACATCTGTAATATTTACAGGCAAACAAAAATATATAATGATTATTAAGGCTTCTTTGTTGCTTTTCTTGTTAAGACTTATTTATTGGGCCCAGCACGGTAGCCCAGTGGCTAAAATCCTCGACTTGTAGAAGCTGCTATAACATATGGGTATATGTTCCTATCCCACCAGCCCTGCTTCCCATCCAACTCCCTGATTGTGGCCTGGAAAAGAGGTCGAGGATGGCCCAAAGACTTGGGATCCTGCACCCACGTGGGAAACCTGGAAGAGGCTCAAGGCTCCAGGCTTTGGATCATGTAGCACCAGGCTTTGTGGTCACTTGGCGAGTGACTCATCAGGCAGAAGAACTTCTCTGTTTCTCATCCTCTGTGCATATCTGACTTTGTAATAAAAAAAAAAATAATCTTTTTAAAAAGATTGATTTATTTTTGGGCCCAGAGCAACAGCCTAGTGGGTAAAGTGCTCGACTTCCATACGCCAGGATTCTATATGAGCACTGGTTCATGCCCTGGCTGCGCCACATCCCATCCAGCTCCCTGCTTGTGGCCTGAGAAAGCAGTCAAAGACGGCCCACACCCTTGGGACCCTGCACCCATGTGGGAGACCTGTCAGAATTTCCTATCGTCAGACTAGCTCAGTTCTGGCCACTTGTGCAGTGATCCAGCTTACAGAAGATCTTTTGCTCTGTCTCTCCTTCCCTCTGTATATCTGACTTTCCAAATGAATAATTTAATTAAAAAAAAAACTTTATTATTTGGAAAGGCAGATCAGGTTTACAGAGAAAAAGAGAGGCAAAAAATGATGTTCATCCACTGAATCATTACCCAAATGGCCATAATGGCCACAGCTGAGGTGAGCCAGACATTTCTTCTGATTCCCACAGGGGGATAAGGTCCCAAGGTTTTGAGCCACCCTCTTCCTCTTTCTCAGATCGCAAGCGAGGAGCTGTATGGGAAGTGGAGCCACCAGGACACTCACTCAACCACAAGGGATCCTGGCACTTACAGGTGAGCATTTAGTCATTGAGCCCTCATGCCAGTCCCTCTCACGGAGTTTTTCTTGTTTGTTTGTTTGTTAGTTAGTTTGTTAAGGCTTATTTATTTTTATTGCAAAGTCAGATTTACAGAGAGGAGAAGAGACAGAGAAGATCTTCCGTCCATTGATTCACTCCCCAAGAGACTGCCACGGCTAGAACTGAGCCAATTATCCAAAGCTAGCAGCCAGAAGCCTCCTCCAGGTCTCCCATGTGGGTGCAGGGTCCCAAAACTTTGGACCATCTTTAACTGCTTTCCTAGGCCATAAGCAGAGAGGATGGGAAGCAGGGCTAACAGGATTAGAACCAACGCCCATATGGGATCCTGGCACATTCAAGGCAAAGACTTTAGCCACTAGGCTACCATACTGAACCCTCTCTCAAAAGTTTTAAACTCTAAAGTTTAATTCATATTAGAGTGCCTACACTGAAACTAGACATTTAACAGATTTACTCTATGTGTACCTCTTGTCTGGTTTGAAGACCAGATGAATTTCTGTCTCTAACTAAACTATTCATACTATATAAAATAAAAGGCAGCAGATGAGGCTCAGCTGCCTGGTTCCACTCACATGGAAACCCAGACTGAGTTCCTGACTCCTGGATGCGGCTGCGCCCTGTGCTAGGAACTGCAGACGTGTGGGCAGTGATCAGCGGAAGGGAGGTCTCCCTGTTGGATTCTCTGCCACTCAAATAAATTACAAATAAGTCACACTGGGTTAAGAATAAACACAGCAACACTCTCAGCAGCAATCATGGAAAGGAAGAAACAAACTTTCACATCATTTTACTGAACTAAAATGATTCATAATTTAATTTTTAAAATCTGTATTCTTATTCAAAAGTGAAATGAGAAGAGCTCTTCCATCCACAGGAGCTTCATCCAGGTCTTCCATATAGGCGACAAGGGCTCAAGAACCTGTGCCATCTTCTGGTGATTGTCCCAGGCCATCAGCAGGGGTTGATCGGAGTAGAACAGCCAGGACCTGAACAGTGGGCTGGCAGCTGTGCAGGCAGCAGCTCTACTCATCACAAAACCAACTCAGTCTCACATCATTACAAAAGCTCTCCACAAAAGCAAGATTCTTTTTACTGAATATGCATGTATGTGTACATTTTAAAACTCAAAGCAACAAGCATGGAAGAGACAGACATGTTTCTTCCATCCAGTGGTCCACTCCCCAGATGGCCACAATGGCCAGGCTAAAGCCAGAAGCTGGAACTCCGTCTGGGCCTCCACATGGGTGCAGGGATCTAAGGAACTGGGCCATCTTCAATTTTTCCCCTCAGGTCATTCTCAGGCAGCTGGATGAAGGCAGAGCAGTCAGGACTCACACTGGCAACATAGGCAGCAATTCCATCCACAACACCACACAGGCCTCAAGAAGCAAGTTTCTACTTCACTTCCCACTGACCTTCTTCCTCATTATACTAGAACATATGATCCATCAAAAACATAAGGAAAACAAAGACCTGCAACACAGGACAAAGCAAAAGCAAAGCCCCAGAGGTTCTAGGCTACTAGCTAACCTTAAAAACAGCTGGTCTGGAGTGAGCAACAAAGATAACTCAGGAAACAGCAACATGGCCATGTGGGATGTCAGCACTACAGATGGTAGATTAGTACACTGCGCCACAACAGTAGCTCTCACATACACTTTAACCAGAATATTAACAGAAACTCTTTTTACTACTTATATCTAGAAAACCACTCATCCAGAAAAGGAAAAAGAGAGTGAAATTTTCAGGGAAAACAAATCACTGGAATAAGTGACTTAAACAAAATCTCAACTAAAACGTGATGATTTGGTGGCCAGCACCATGGCACAGTAGGCTAAGCTCCCACCTGTGCCGCTAGCATCCCATACAGGTATCAACTGGTATCCTGGCTGCTGCACCGCCCATCCAGCTCCTGGCTTGTGGCTACGAAGGCAATAAAGGACGTATCAAGTCCTTGGTACCCTGCATTCAGGCTGGAGACCCAGAAGGACTGGCTCAGCCCCAGCTATTAGGATCATTTGGTAAATTTGATGATGGATGGAGGATCTCTGTCTCTCCTTCTCTCTGCACTACTCTTTCCAATAAAAATAAGTGAATCTTAAATATAGAGAGATCCAGGGCCTGGTAGAATGGCTCATTGGCTAAATCCTCACCTTGCAAGCACCAAGATCCCATAGAGCTTACAGTTCCAGGTTCTAGCTGCTATACTTGGCATCCAATTCCCTGCTTCTCTTTCCCTCCCTTCCACTCCTTACAAGAGATTGGTAAGATGTCTTAAAAGGAATTAAAAATACCAAGCATGAGCTTACTCAAAAGCAGAGAAATAAACTGACGGAAGCCCAACAATGTGGACTGGGCCTCCTCAGGTGCTGAGGCCTGTGCAATGTTTGGACAGTGTGCCCCACTGCACAGTTCATCTGGGCCAGCTGGGGACATCAAGTGCCACATCAGGAAATGCAAAGCAGAACAGATCAGATCATTCTCCTGGCCAAGCTTGCACCAAGTACCCGGGTCTCTGGATGCACTAAGGTGGACTTGGGCAGCCAGCGGATCTGGAAAAGATCTTCTCAACCCTGATGCAATAAAGCTAACAATGTGTCAGAACTGCCCAAACCACTCAAGCAACACTCTGGGAATGTTCTTCCTCACATCGGGGTCTCTAAGGTGTCATCAAAAGGCCATCTCCTATCCCCGGGAGCTGATGCAGTTCGACAGCAAGGAGCGGCCCCCTCCACTCCGACACCTCACTTCCATCAGTGGACAGATCAACAAAACAGAAAATCAGCCAAGAAACAACAGGGCTAATCTGCACTATGGACTAACAGAACTTCAATGCCATCTGAGAGAACTCATTCCACACCTCCAGAAACCATCCTTTTCATCAGTACCTTGAACTTTCTTATCATGGTTCACTACTGAGATATAAAGCAAAAGTCTCAATATTTTTTTTAAATGAAACCATATCATTTCTCTTTTCTGATTACATTCTGATCACAATCTAATTCAGTTAGAAATTAATGACTTACAAATATCTAAAAGATATGTAAACTCACACATGACTTAACAAATTGCTCCTAAGCAAAGAGCCACAGAAGAAATCAAGGAGAATCAAAAGCTTCCTGTGAACAAATGGAGACAGCACAATGCATCAGAATTGAAGGGACACAACAACAGCAGTGCTGACAGGGACATTTGGGGCGGTCAGTGCTTATACTAAGAAATGGAAAGGCATCAGATAAACGGCATCAAGGCAAAAGACAAACAACACAAACCACAAAATTACTAGGAGGAAAGAAATTAGACAATAAACAAAATAGAAAAAAAGATAAAAGATCAATGAAGAACACATTTACTGAAAACTAAGCAACACTGATATATCACTAACCCAAATAAGAAAAAAAGGAAAGAGAGAGAGAATGGGAGAGAGAGAGAAAGGAAAAAAGGAAGGACGGCCCCAAGGACAGAAGTGGAGCAGGCCTTGCAGGACAGCGTGAACCCGAGGCACCTGTGCCCACTCTACACAGAGACCACACTGAGTGCTAGACCCCAGCTTCCCTCTCATCTCTGCACCAAGGACTCCAGCCCTCCCAGAAAACAACACACAAAGCACAAAGCCACAGCCTGCCATGATGACCCCCACCCTGAGGGCGAAGCCACCACCTGAGCTTCTCCACCCAGAATGCAGGACTAAGCTGCCACCTGAGCTCCTGGATCCGATGCCTAGGGCAAAGAAACCTCATGCCTTTCATGGACCATGCCAATGACCAAGCTGCCACCAGCCCTCCCAGACAACACACAAAAGGGCCAAGGCACTGCCTGCCCTCCAGGAACACTCACCAAGGACCAAGCCACCGCCTGCCTCCTGGACCCTGCACCTAGGGACAAGCCACTACCTGCCCTCCTAGACCCCACGCAGATGGCCAAGCTGCAATCTCGCCTCCTGGAATCCTCACTGAGTGCTAAGCCATGGCCCATCCTCCTAAACCCTGCAGGCAGGCAAGCAGCCACCTCCACTCCTGCACCATTGTGATGGAGATGGCCAAACTACCCTTGCCCTAGGGGACAAGCTTCCACCTGCGCTCCCACACACAGGTGCTAAGGCCAAGCTGCCGCCTCCCCTTCCTGGATCACTAGAACTTGGGGGTTCTTACCTTGTAGGTGTCCGTGTTTTCAGTAACAGGTCGGATGGTGCTGATGAAGCCCAGTGGGTCTATCAAGTCCTGCAGCGAGGCTCAGAGACCAGGCACTCTGGGGGCGGCACCAACTCGCACATAGCTGGCTCCATGTCCACCATGGCAGCCACCGCGAGACCCTCCCCAGGTGGGGGGCAGGTGGACAGCAGGCAGGATGATTTTCAGCTGGAGTCCACGAGCCCTTACGTCCTCTCCCGGAGCCTGCTGCACATCTTCGGCAAGAGAACAGTTCCACTCTGGAGAACCCAGTGACTTGTCCTCTTTCTCCACTGGCTCTTCACTGACTGAGTGTGCGAGGCCGCAGCATCTCGCAGGAAGTGACCAAGCGGCCAATCCCTCCGCGTCAGCACCACGCAGGATTCCTCCGCTGGATGCCCCGCCGCCCTTGGGGAACCTTTTCTTCCTCCTCCTGGACACCAGGGCGCCCTGCTGTGCTTCCTCTCCTCACCCTGGGAAGTTCTGTGTGGTCAGATGGGGATGGGGGCTCCTTGCTGCACTGGGCTCTGGAGGCCCACTTAGAGACATGCAATTTTAGGTTTTGACTGCTGTACAAATAAAATGTGATCTATCAGTTTTGACATATTTCATGTTGGTTTTGAAAAACTGTACACTGTATTTGTCTTTTAAGAAACTTCTTCCATGGTTCTTATTGTTTCATTTATTCATTCAACAAAAATCTCTCAGAATTTTTCTTTGGATCGAGAACTCTATGTGGCAACCAAGGCACAGGCGCTTTGAAAATAATTAATTTGTAAGGAGTTCAGGTGAAAGCCTAATTTTTTAAATGGATGAACGATTAAAAATGAAATAGAGTTATTGCCATGTTGGTGCAAGGAGATTAGATGATCATGTGAAAATTACCTGAAAATGAGTTGAACAGCTATGCTATCTTGTGAATTCTTTCAACATGTTTAAAAGTAAATTCTAGTTTTAAGTTTATTGTAAACGGAGAGGCAGAGAAGGAGAGAAAGAGAGACGGAGCGAGAGCCAAATTCTAAATAACATTGCAAATACCTACACTACTATAGGCTACATCAGTCAAACACCAGGAGCCACGCGCTCAAGTCCATTTTCCCATGTGGGTGGCAATGAATAGGCTATGTGAGCTATAACCTGTAGGCTTCCGTTATCAGAAAGCCAGGTTTGGCACTCCACCATGGCATGAAGGTGTCCAAGGCAGTATCTTCACCATTTGACTAATGTCTACCTCCCTGAAAGAATTACTATCATGCGAAGAAATGGTAGGTCCCACTTGAAACCAAAAGAGATTCCTTGAGAATTTAGAGGGAGAGGAAGAGGTAGTAAGTAGTGAATGAATTTTGACAAAAGAACCAGCATAGACTTGAAAAATGCTTTTGGGAAGATGGGAGAAATTAAGGTTGATGACAACAGCTGTCCAAACTAGCATCATTACAGAAATAATTAAGGGGAAATAGTTGGAAATATTTAACATGTAGAAATGCATGGATATATGCATTGGTGCATGAAAGCAAGGAAAAAAAATAAAAGCATTATTATTTCATATCAGGTTACACACTACGGTGCAGAATTTCATTATAGTTCATAGAAAAACAACGAGAATCTGTTTTGATTATTGTGTCAGGGGGTGTTAGCAATAGTGAAGTTTGACATTTTTGCGTCATAATAGTGGAGATTGTGACAGGATTAAATGGGGACCAAGAGAGCTGTCTAGATTCCAGATATGGATTATGGAGTTATCAACTGCGATCACAATTAAATTTGAAAAATAATAGAGGGAGCAGATGCTAAGGCAAGAAAAATCCTTATCAAAGAAATGGTCATCTGGAGGAGAAAAATGTTCTTTAGAATAGGTGAGCTCTTACTTGACAGTGGAAAAAATTGTTTTGAATAGAAAATTATGGAGGATAACACAACAATATAGCATTATGAAGCACAGGCTAAAAACACTCAGTGCTTTCAAGTGCTAAGTAAAATCAAATAACACAGTGGCCAAACATTTGCCCATCAATATGGAATGTGAGAGGAAAGTAACTGTGTCTCCTGGAGTAGATTCAGTAGAGTCATGCACATAGTCAAAGGCAATTTATAATACATAGAACTGGGCCTGGATGATAGAGCAATGGTTAAGGTCCCCACCTTGAACCTATCGGGATCCCATATGGGCGCCGGTTCTAATCCCGGCAGCTCCACTTCCCATTCCACTGTCCCTGTTGTGGCCTGGGAAAGCAGTCGAGGACGGCCCAATGCTTTGGGACCCTGCACCTGCCTGGGACACTTGGAAAGAGGTTGTTGGCTCCTGGCTTCGGATCAGTGCAGCACCAGCCGTTGCCACCACTTGGGGAGTGAATGACCGACTGAAACATCTTCCTCACTGGCTCTCCTCCTCCTCTCTGTGCATCTGCCTTTCCAAGAAAATAAATAAATCTTTAAAGAAATAGATAGAACTTAGGGGAAGATTAACAAGAGAAAGCATGAATATAAGTATGTATTTTTAAAGTACAGAGAGAAAAGGAGAGTCATAAAACAAAAGATGACTTCTCTTCACTCCTGGCTCATTCACTGTCCAAATGAGCCATGCGTTTTTTCTGGGATACCCACACAGGTGCCAGGGATCCAGGCTCCCCAGCTGGCAGCCTGAAGGCAAGTGAGGCAGCTGGGACTCAAACTGCCACTCTTATGAATGCTGGTGGTGTAAGCCATGGTTTCCCCCACTGCACCACAGCAGCATTCCCATGCTGCACGAATTCTAACCACCACACAAACCAAAGGAAATGTTTAGGTACAACCATGCACATCGAAAGCAATCTTCATAGCTGTGCAGATCATACTAACAAATATCTCAAAACTATCCAACTTCAACATGAATCATGCTGCTTTCAAACATTTGTGGAATGTGGAATAATATGGGAAAATTCTGCTTGGTTTAACAAGTCACATTTCCATGAACTTACTGCAGACTTCTCATACACATTGACTTTAGAGTTTTTGGACAAAATTGCAGTTATTTTTCAATTCATTTTATCCCTGAACTTTTGCAAAAGATTTATTTATTTTTTGGAAAGGCAGATGTGTAGAGAGGAGGAGAGACAGACAAGAAGATGTTTCCTTTGATGATTCACTCCCCAAGCAGCTGCAACAACCAGAGTTGCACTAATCCAAAGCCAGGGGCCTGGGGCCTCTTCTGGGTCACCCACACAGGTGCAAGACTGGAAGGCTTTGGGTTGTCCTCCACTGCTTTCCCAGGTCACAAGCAGGGAGCTGGGTGGGAAGCGGGCCTCCACGATTAGAACTGGCGCCCATATGGGATCCTGGTGGGTTTAAGGGGAGGACCTTAACCACTACACCCAAAACTAAATCAATCTTCACAAAAAGCTTCTGCCCTTCCCTTCAAAGACATGCAAATAAAAGGAATAAACTCAATCACCAATTCATTGCCATTGTTCATACATACCTTAGAGATGTGTCCAGATGTTGCCTGTCTCTGTGTGTATTCTGCAATGCTCTTTACACAGGCCTGGAAGGAAGGCAAGACAAGGAATTTAGCCACTAGACTAACACGGTGGGCCCATGGTTTATGTCTTAAAAAACTTTTCAGTAATGTGGACCAGGCCTAAGCCAAAAGAGTCTGGGTCTCCCCTGTGAGTACAAGAGCCCAAAGATTAGGGCCATCCTCTCCTGCTCCCACAGGCTATCAGCACAGAGCTGGATCCTAAGTGGAACTGCCAGGATACACATCACACCCATAGGGGATGTAAGCTGTTCTGGGCAACAGCATCACTTACTGCCAGTCCCCTACTTTGTCTTTAAACTCTTTTTCTTTTCTTTTTTTTTTTTGACAAAAAGTGATGGAGAAGATACAGAGAAAAGGGAATCCTTGCACACTGTTCATGGGATTATACATAAAACAGTAGAGAGGTTCCTCAAAAACTGGAAACTAGGATTACCATATGATCTAGCAATTCCACTAACTGGCAAGATTCCAAAGAGAAATGAAATTCATCCGTCGAGCTGTCTGCACTCCGCAAGTTCCAAGAAATCAAAACAACCTAAGGCTCCCTGTACTGATGAACGTCTAAAGAAAATGGGTGTGTCAACATGGAAATGTAACTCAGACATGAAAGGATCACATTTGTCCTTTACAACACCTTGACTAAACCGCAGGTGACAACATCAACCAAAGCACCGTAAGATAAATATCACATAATTTCACTCACATGTTGACTTAAAAAACAGAAAGCTTATAAAAGCTAAAAAATATATACTTGCGCTTACCAAACACTGGGTGGCAAGTGGGGAGGGAAGGATGGGCAAAGGTGGGTTCATAGACACTGGATTAGAGCTAGGTGGCAGGAGGTTTTGGGTTCCACCATACAATATGGTGATTATAAAATCCTTCTCTCTCAGCCGGGCAGTGTGTTCCAGCTGCCGAAGTCCTCGCCTTGAACACACTGGGATCTCATATGGGTGCCGGTTCTAATCCCTGCAGCTCCACTTCCCATCCAGCTCGCTGTTTGTGGCCTGGGAAAGCAGTGGAGGAAGGTCCAAGGCCTTGGGACCCTGCACCCGTGTGGGATACCTGGAAGAAGTTCCTGGATCCTGGCTTTGGATCGGCATAGCATCGGCCATTGCACTCACTTGGGAAGTGAATCATCGGACAGAAGATCTTCCTCTCTTGTCTCTCCTCCTCTCTGTATATCTGACTTTCCAATAAATAAACAAATCTTAAAAATCCTTCTCTCTCACTTGCTCTGTCTCCCTGTAACTCTCCCTTCTACACAAAAATAAATAAATCTTTACTATTTATTTGTAAAACTTTTCTGAAACAATTCAGAAGACTTCCCCTGCCCTCATTTTACCATGGATTTTTTGCATAGAAAGCTGAATGCCAAAGTACTCATGCTGTTTAGCTGTTTCTGATTGGCACTGACTAAATACTGCATGCAAATGAGAGGATACCGTCATCTTACCTTACACACAAACTCTTCCAATCTTTCCATAGCATGATGGGCTTGCAGGAGATGGGACATGCCCATAAACCCCTCATCTTCATGGGAAACTTCTTCACTGCACTCATGTTCCCCAGAGCTCTGTAAGGAAACCAGAGAAACGGTGACAGAATGAGAATCAAATGATACAATAAACACTTTTTCCCCCTTTCTGCAGATCATAATTCAACTCTTTTTTTAAGATTTATTTTTATTGGAAAATCAGATAGAAAGGAGGAGAAACAAGAAGCTCTTCCCTCTGCTGGTTCACTGCCCAAGCAGCTGCAACAGACTAAAGAAACACTAGAGAACCCAACAATGACCCAAGCATGCCTTTTATAAACTTGCAGATGCAATGCAACTGGGAAAGGGCAGGCTTTTATGATAAATGATACTGCAGTAATTGAACAGTAACAAAAAATGAAAAACACATAAACACTTTAAACTCCTACACCAATACTTTGTAGGAAAATTAAAACAGCTCATTAACTTAAAATGTAAAATGAAAAACCATGAAATTTTTACTCCATGAAAAAAAACACCCAAAAATGAAAAAAACCTCCCTCAGGAAACGCATGTGAAACCTTTAGGACCAAGAGGGAGGGTCTGACAAGTGGTCTGACATGACACCAAAAGACCAATAAATGACAAGACAAACTGGTGAAATAGACTTCATGAATATTAGCTTTTTTTTCATAGACACTGTTAAGTTGAAAAAAAGTAAGTTTCAGCCTGGGAGACGAATATCTGCATGTCACTAAGCAGCCAGGAATAGCCTTTAAACTATACACACACACACACACAAATGGAACAGCACCAAACAATCCAACTAAACAGAAAATGATAGGTACAAACACCTTATTCAAGAGGATAGAATGACAGAGACAATGAAAAAATGCTTGTAAATGCACATTAAAACTACAACTACACAGTACTGCAAACCTCAAAATCAACAAAACAAAAGACAAAAAGGAAAATGACTTCTGGCATGACAGAATGAAGCACTCCATTTGCTTATCACAAGATAAACTGCTGAAAACTATATTTTAAAAATATGCATTTTAGTATATATATGTGATTAAAAAGGTTTATATTTTTTATCTGTAATATATATACATATATTTTATGTATATACCATTTTTAATCACTTAGGGGCTGGCATGGTGGTGTAGCATCCTAATCCTCATCTATCATGTGGCATCCCATATGGGTGTTGGTTCATGTCCCAGCTGCATCAATTCCAAACCAGTTCCCTGCCTAGGAAAGCAGCAGAGGATGGCTTAAATCCTTGGGCCTCTGGACCCACATGGGAGACCAGGAAAAAGCTCTAGGCTCCAAGTTTCGGATCAGCTCAGCTCTGGCATTACAGCCACTTAGGGAGTGAACCAGCAGACTGAATATCCCTCTTTCTAATCTTCTTTTTATAAAATCTGTCTTTTAAATAAATCAATCTCAGGGTGAGGGGAGAACTTTGGAAAGTGATTCTAAAAACAAACAGCAAAACAAGAAACCTCCATTCAAGAATGTTACCATACAGAAAAGTGCAGCTTCCATGGTCTGACCATGGAGTGCAAGTGTCAAAGCTGAGTGTCTCAGACAGAGCGGTGGACAGCACATCTAGGTGCCCATGGAGGATATGACAATCCATCGGAACCTGCAAAGGACACCTCGTACCACTACAGAGGACAGAGGACAGAACAAATCGATCAACTATCCCTCCTCAGGTGCTGAGGCCTGTGCAATGTTTGGACAGTGTGCCCCACTGCACAGTTCATCTAGGCCAGCTGGGGACATCAAGTGCCACATCAGGAAATGGAAAGCAAAACAGATCAGATCATTCTCCTGGCCAAGCTTGCACCAAGGACCCAGGTCTCTGGATACACTAAGGTGGACTTGCTCAGCCAGCGGATCTGGAAAAGATCTTCTCAACCCTGATGCAATAAAGCTAACAATGTGTCAGAACTGCCCAAACCACTCAAGCAACACTCTGGGAATGTTCTTCCTCACATCGGGGTCTCTAAGGTGTCATCAAAAGGCCATCTCCTATCCCCGGGAGCTGATGCAGTTCAACAGCAAGGAGCGGCCCCCTCCACTCTGACACCTCACTTCCATCAGTGGACAGATCAACAAAACAGAAAATCAGCCAAGAAACAACAGGGCTAATCTGCACTATGGACTAACAGAACTTCATTGCCATCTGAGAGAACTCATTCCACACCTCCAGAAACCATCCTTTTCATCAGTACATTGAACTTCCTTATCATGGTTCACTGCTAAGATATAAAGCAAAAGTCTCAATAATTTTTTTTTAAAAATGAAACCATATCATTTCTCTTTTCTGATTACATTCTGATCACAATCTAATTCAGTTAGAAATTAACGACTTACAAATATCTAAAAGATATGTAAACTCACACATGACTTAACAAATTGCTCCTAAGCAAAGAGCCACAGAAGAAATCAAGGAGAATCAAAAGCTTCCTGTAAACAAATGGAGATAGCACAATGCATCAGAATTGAAGGGACACAACAACAGCAGTGCTGACAGGGACATTTGGGGCGGTCAGTGCTTATACTAAGAAATGGAAAGGCATCAGATAAACGGCATCAAGGCAAAAGACAAACAACACAAACCACAAAATTACTAGGAGGAAAGAAATTAGACAATAAACAAAATAGAAAAAAAGATAAAAGATCAATGAAGAACAGATTTATTGAAAACTAAGTAACACTGATACATCACTAACTCAAATAAGAAAAAAGAGAAAGAGAGAGACAAAGAGACAGAGACAGAGAGAGAGAGAGAGAAAAGAGAGGAGGGGAGGGGAGGGGAGGGGAGGGAAATGAAGGGAGTGGGGAAGGAGGAAGGGAGGGAGGAGACAGTCCTAATTAAAGATGAAAAGATGTAACAGTGTAAACCACATAAGCAAGAAGAATTTTCAGGAATAACAACAGCTAATCAACAACGAATAAAATGTTGAAGAACTGAGCCATGAAGATGCAGAAAACCTAAACAGACCCACAAACAAATCACATCAATAAGCAAAAGATTTAATCGTGAACAGCTGAAAGATCAGGGGGCAAATATTGCAAGGAGTGCAAATCAGAGAAAGGAGAATGTTGGTTTTCATTTGAAGCAGTTAAGTGTTGTCAAAGTAACAAAAATTCAAGTTAAAATCAAGGAGGTGGGCAAGCATTGTGGCACAGCACATTTAGTTGCCAACTGCTGTACTGGCATCCCATATGAGCACCAGTTCAAACACTTGCTGCTCCGTTTTTTAAATAAAACATTCATTTGTTTGCTTGCTTGCTTTTATTGTAAAGTCAGATATATATATAGAGAGAAGCAGAGACAGAAAGGAAGATCTTCTGTCCAACGATTTACTCCCTAATTGAATGTAACCACATGAGCTGTGCCCATCCGAAGCCAGGAGCCTGAGGAACTCGCATGTGGGTACAACATTCCAAGGCCTTGGGTCATCCTCGACTACTTTCCCAGGTCACAATCAGGGAGCTGGATGGGATGCAGGGCTGCTGGGATTAGAACTGGCACCCATATAGGATCCCCGCGTGATCAACGGAAGACTTTAGACGCTAGGCCATCATGCCATGCCCTGTTGCTCCCATTTTAATCCTTCTTCCTGCTAAATGTGCCTGGGAAAGCAGTGGAGGATGGCCCTAGTGCCTGATCTCCTGCACTCCTGTGCCTCTAAAATCAACAAATCTTTTTATTTTTTAAAGGGAAGGGCATCGAGAGACAGAGACCAGCACCATGGCTCAATGGCTAAATCCTCACCTTTAATGTGCCAGGATCACAGAAGTGGTTCCATTCACATCATGGCTGTTCAGCTTCCCTTCCAGTGCCTTGCTTATGGCCTTGGAAAGCAATCATTATTTCTTTTTATTTTAATCCTGCACCAACATGGAAGACTTGGAAGAAGCTCTTGGCTTCGGATCAGCTCAGCCCTCGCTGCTGCAGGCACCTGGGCACTGAACAAGCTGATAAAAACTGCTCTGGTTATCTCTCCATCTCTCTGGAACTCTCAGTCTTTGAAAAAAAAAAACTGTATATTCATGTGGGTAGTGGTTGCACAGGCAATGTGTGAAGCATTAATGAACTGTGCCTTTAAAATGTGTTTCCTGCACCTAAATTACACATCACAGTGAAAGGAAAATAGCAACCTCACAACTACATTTAGGGAACCAATTCCTTTACAGTACAAACTAAGCTAACTCAACGTTGACCTGCCTTTTATCTGTATTGGAAATGTTCTCTGAAGGAAAAAACAAACAAACAAACATGTAAAGGGGTACCCTCAAAACATGCAGAAGATCCCATAAGGGTGAAGCAGGTTAAGCGGCACTGGCATTCCAAATGGACACCTGTTGAAATCCCAGCTGCTCAACTTCCAATCCAGCTCCTCGCTAATACACCTGAAAGAGCAATGAAGGATGACTGAGTGCGTGGGCCTTGCCACCCACAGGGACATACAGATGGGAGCTCCTGGCTGCTGGCTTCCGTATGGCCCAGCTCTAGGCATTGTAGCTATCTGGGAAGTAACTGAGCACTGAGAAATATCCCTCTGCCTCTTTTCTCTGAAACTCTTTCAAATACATAAACAATGTTTAACAACAAAAATACTCCAGGAAACCATCAAAGAGATTTACCTGTTAGTCAGTGCATTTTTTTTTTTAGTCCCCTATGTATCTAAATTAGAGATATTTCTTCCATAGTCTTCCCTTTTTAACAAAAGAAACCAGGTTTCTCAAGATGGACTGAAACAGTTTGAATAAAAATGTTATAAACAGCTGTAAAATTGGTCTGATCAGGCGATCTTTTTTTTTTTTTTAAGATTTATTTGTCTATTGGAAAGTCAGATATACAGAGAGGAGAGACAGGGAGGAAGATCTTCCGTCCAATGATTCACTCCCCAAGTGAGCGCAACGGACGATGTTATGCCGATCCAAAGCCAGGATCCAGGAACTTCCTCTGGGTCTCCTACATGCGTGCAGGGTCCCAAAGCTTTGGGCCATCCTCGACTGCTTTCCCAGGCCACAAGCAGGGAACTGGATGGGAAGTGGAGCTGCCAGGATTAGAACTGGCGCCCACATGGGATCCCGGTGCGCTCAAGACAAGGACTTTAGCTGCCAGGCCATGCCACCGGGCCCTTGATCAGGCAATCTTAAAAAGCATCTTCCAAGAATGTAATCTAACTTACCAACAGATTATACCTAATTCTCATCTGTTAACAAGAAAACTGCTAAAAGCTCAGAGTTTGCAGATTTTTCTCTTACATTACTGAGATTAGCAAACTTCAGTAAGAAATTTGTAAAACAAAACAGGGTCCGGCACTGTGGCATGTGAAGCTAAGCCTCCCACTGCAGTGCCAGCATCTGCTATTGATGCCCATTTGAGTTCTAGCTGCTCCACTTCAAATCCAGCTCCCTGCTTATACACAGGGGAAGCAACAGAGGCTGGCCCAAGGCCTTGGACCCATGCACCAATGTAGGAAAACTTGAAGAATTTTCTGGCTCCTAGCTTCAGATCAGCTCAGCCTGAACTGCTGCAGCCATTTGAGGAGTGAACCAGCAAAGGCAAGACTTCCTTCTCTAACTCTGATTTTCAAATAAAAACAAAATTAATTTTTAAAATATATATTATGTATTGTATTCACTTTATGTAACTTAAAACAAACACATTCAGAAACATAACATCTCACAGCAAAATCTAGGATGAAAAGTTGATTAACTAAAATGTCAATATTGAATTCTTAAATGTTTAATAGATTTCTGCAGGAAGACCTATACCTCCCCTTCTACTTTAACTTCATCTGCTCCTTAGAATCACAGGTTTTCACCAACTGCAGTAGGAAAATGCGCAAACAATGCTTCATTACAAATATCACCATCCAAGTGATGGGAAAAATCCAGAACCACATTTTAGCCTAAGACCGCATTTCTCAGAGTTTTTAATGAAGATTCTGACCTTACACTAATTATAAATTGTGTGATGGAGTGGGCATTTGATGTAGTGCTTATCAGAGAGGACATCCACTTTGCAGTGCAGTGCACGGTTAAAGCCCTGGCTCAATCTCCCAACTCTGGCTTCCTGCTAGTGGGAGGCAGCAGCAATGGCTTCCCAAGTAGGCTCCTGCCAACCACTTGGGAGACCTGGACTGAATTCTGGGCTCCCAGCTTGCAGGCACTTGGTGAGTAACCAAGATGAGAGGTCCCGCTCTTCAACCCTACTGAATATTCTCTTAAACTTAAAAATGTATCATTAGGGTCCGAGTACAGTGGCCTAATGGCTCAAGTCCTAACCTTGACATGCCTGGATCCCATATGGGCAATGATTGTTATCCCGCCACACCTGATTCCCATCCAGCTCCCTACTTGTGGCCTGGGAAAGCAGTCAAGGATGGCCCAAGGCCTTGGGATCCTGCACCCACATGGGGTACCTGGAAAAATTTCCTGGCTCCTGGCTTCAAATCAGCTCAGCTCCACCCTTTGTGATCACTTGGGGAGTGAGTCATTGGACAGAAGATCTCTCTCTCTCTCCTCCTCTGCATATGTGACTTTGCAGTAAAAATAAATACATCTTTAAAAAATGTATTGTTACGGGCTAGCTCCCTGATTATGCTCCAGGGAAAACCATGGAGGATGCCCTCTGGCATGGGAAACCCCAATGAAGCTCCTGGCTCCTTGCTTTGGCCTGGACCAGTCTTGCCCCTGCAACCATTTGGAGAGTGAATCAGCACAATCAATATCTATCTTTCCCTCAATCTTTGAAAACACTGCCTTTCAAATAAACAAATAAGTGAATAAATATTTACAAAACTTAACACATCTTTTAAAAGTATAATTGTAAATGATTTCCGTCCCAGAGCAATAGCCTAGAGGCTAAAATCCTCACACTGCATGTGCCAGAATCCCATACAGAAATAAGTTCTACTCCTGGCCACCCCACATCTATTCAGCTCCCTCCTCTTGGTCTAGGAAAACAGTCAAGGACAGTCCAAAGTCATGGGACTCCGTACCTGCGTGGGAGACTTAGACAAATCTTCAGGCTTCTGGCTTTGGATCAGAGAAGCTCTGACCACTGCAGGTGCTTGGGGAGTGAACCAGTGGATGGAAGATCTTCCTCTCTGTCACTTCTCCTGCTGTATATCTAACATTCCAAAAAAAAAAAAAAAAAGTATTAATCAGAATTATCACTCTAAGGTTGACACAAATTTTGGCAAATGCTAGTCTAAATTCTTCCCATTTAGTTACTGAGCTATTGCTCACCCTATGAGATAATGCTTCCCACAACCACTAACCTGACTTACAAGCACAAGTAAAACTCATATATCCACATAAAACTGCAGAGTAACAGGAATCCTCAAATATATTCCACCTTATGAAACAGAGAAAAAAAATGACAAGCTCAACACAGAACACTACTCCACTGTACATCAGAAGATTCATGGGAAATGGAATCAGAAACTAATATTTGAATTTATACACTCCTTAAGACAGATCTACAGAGGAGAGACAGAAAATATTCCAGAGTAGCTCACTGCTCAAATGCCCACAACAACTGGAGCTGACAATCTGAAGCCAGGATCCAGGAGCTTCTTGCAGGTCTCTAACGTAGGTGCAGAGTCCCAAGGTTTGGGCCATCCTCCACTGCTTTCCCAGGCCACTAGCAGGGAGCTGGACTGGAAGCGGAGCAGCCAGAAAATAAAACAGTGCCTAAATGCGAGGATTACCATGTTGAGCCCTTGCACCAGGCAAGTTGGTGTTGGGGGACAGACACTGAGGCAGAGCAGTCCAAGCAGACTGGCATCCAGGGGGTACTGCCATGGCAGCTCTGTTTCCAATCCAGCTCAGTGCTAATATCCCTGGGAAGACAACAGATAATAGCCCAATGTCTTGGGCCTTCTACAACCCATGTTGGAGACTGAACCTAGGGTTGCATCCCCCTGGCTTGAGGATCGCCTTGCCCTAGTGTTTAGTAGACATTTAGGGAGAGAATCAGTGGAGAGATCTCTCCACCTCTCTGACTTTCATGTAAATAAGTGACTCAAATAGAAATTTTGAGATGAAAAAAATGGGAAAGTCCATGCAGGTTTTACCATTTGCATTCTTGTCAACTTTACAGACACCTCATGCATAAATTCAAGATTGTCTGTACCAAAATAAATATATCTTTTAATTCAATTTTCCACAAACTTGTTGAGGTATCCTCACACTCTCATCAAAACATGGCATTTGCAGGTTGCTGTTTCTTTTGCACATTGTCTATCACATGATCTAAGGAGCATTAATCACATTAATCTCACAGCAGAGCCTAAGATAACCTCTAACGAGAACTGAAATCCATCCATTTTGTCTCTTCATGCATGCATCTCACTGTCAGACCCTCCTTCACAAGCAATGCTGCCCACCAACTTAGTGAAGTGCCTGGTCTCATAAATGCACTGGGCTCTGATCCAATCTATAAACGAAGTACAAGCCTCACCTTGCTCAAAGCACACAGAGCCAGAATATTTCTCTCTTACCACAGCGATTTTCAAAGTAGATTCTTGAAGTTCCAAAAGTTTTGCTAGTTGATCCGAGAACTTCAGTCACACACTAGTCATTACCTAAGATCATTAAAACAGAAATCAGAAGAACTGAGTGATGGGTGAAAATAAGTAAATCTTACAGAATAAAAGTGCATGCTTTTTTAGCTCACCTCATAAAACAAGCAAATAACTAAACAGAAAAAATACTTCTAACAAGCATTTTCTATTAAGGCAAAAATGTTCCTCTACTGTGTAAAAAGGGTTCCTATTAGTAACCAAAAAATTTCAAATTGGTTTAACTTTATGATTCAAACAGAAATAAAGTACATCAGATTATTCTCAGTTACTATGCAATTCAGCATTTCATCAACAGAAGAAAATATTTTTTAGGTACATCAACCTTCCACCTCACCAATATTAAGACATTTTTCATCAGTTATCTATTAAAAGAGACTAAGGAATGGCTCAGCGTTAGGACTCAGTGACTAAATCCTCGCCTTGCATGTGCAGGATCCCATATGGGATTCGAGCCCTGACTGCCCCATTTCCCATCCCTCTCCCTGCTTGCAGCCTGAGAAATCAACAGAGGACGGGCCAACACCTTGAGACCCTGCACCAACATGGGAGATGCTGAAGAAGCTCCAGGCTCCTGACTTCAGATTGGCTCTGCTCCAGATGGTATGAACATTTAGGGAGTGAACCGGGAGATTGAAGATCTTTCTCTCCATCTCTGTGTAAATCTGCCTTTTCAATAAAATAAGTAAATCTTTTTTAAAAGCATTTTTAAAAATTTCTATTGGAAAGGCAGATATACAGAGGGGAAGAGAGGAAAGAGAGGAAAGAGAGGAAGGTCTTCTTCCATCCCACGATTCACTCCCCAATTGGACGCAATGGCTGGAGCTAAGCTTATCCAAAGCCAGAGACAGGAGCTCTTCCGGTTCTCCCATGCGGGTGCAGGGGCCCAAGGCTTTGGACCGTCCTCGACTGCTTCCCCAGGCCACAAGGAGGGAGAGCTGGATGGGAAGCAGGGCCGCCGGGATTAGACCCTGCGCCCAAATGGGATCCCAGCTCGTGCAAAGTCAGGACTTTAATAGGCTATCGCACCAGGCCCAAAACAAATAAATCTTAAAGAGGGAGAGAGAGACTAAGGAAAAAATAACCATTACATTCTTAGAAAATATTTTAGAAAGATATGGAAGTCGAAATCCCCTCATCAAACAACACATCTCAAAATTTTCCATTTTGGAGCAACAATGATGCTGTAACAAGCTCATCTTCAGCCCTGTGGTGGCAATGCCAGGTGCTCCCCTTCTGATTCTGATCTCTACTTATGGCCGGAGAGAGCAACTGAAGATGCCTTGGGCCCTGGAATCACACAGGAGCTTCCACAGAAGCAGCCTGTGGGTCCCACCTTCGGACCACCTAAGCCTCTCCTTCCCTAACTCTCCTTGGCGCCCTGTAAAGTCTGCCTTTCATATGAAAACAAATTTTTTTAACATGCATTTTGTATTATTCAGCAGTTATTTTTAAGATTGATTTTGTTATTGGAAAGTCAGATATGCACACAGGAGGACAGATGGAGAGGAAAATCATTCACCGATTGATTCACTCCCCAAGTGGCCACAATGGACAGCGCTGAGCCAATCCGAAGCCAGGAGACAGGAGCCTCTTCCTGGATTCCCACACAGGCACAGAATCCCAAGGCTTTGGGCTGTCCTCTACTGCTTTCCCAGGCCACAATCAATCAAACTGCTGAACTATCAAAAGCACTTGAGCAAGACCCTCAGAGCATGTCCCAAATTGGGGACCTGGGATCAGTGGGAGGTTGGGTGGGGCTTCTCCCTTTATCTCCCTTTTTATCCCAGATATAGAAAAACATACACACACACAAAAAGAGAATGTGGAAATAACAATCTTACCCATAACAATAACAACAGCAATCCTGTAGCCCTTGAACCTTTGTGCCATAATTAACCATGTACAGACTGTCAAAAATAAAGAAAGAAAAACAATTAGGAACTATATTATTGTGATAACACAGGGGGAATGGCAAGAGGGGAAAATTTTGGCAAACGGGGAAAAAGAGGAGGAGAAAGGGGAGAAATGAACCTCTATAGCTACTTAATGCATATCAGGAAAAAAAATTAAAAGGAATTCCTAGATGAAAGAAATGTGTGTTTTATGACCACTTCACTTTTATGAAGGTACATCATTCTTGTCTGGGGAAGAGAGCAAATTCACATCATTATCAGACAGCAACAGTTAGACCTCAAAAAGAAATCTCTATAGATTTCCTGCAAAACACACCACCCATCCTAAAGCTGATTTCAACTATTTAGGAAAGCTTAGCTTGCCGCACTTGCAATCTCAAGCACACCTGCAGAGTGGAAACAACCGGTCCCTTGAGCAACCCATGACTCCTACTGTGAAGCAGTCCATGTCTCAACACAAACTGAAAAGTCCTGAGAGCTTTCAGCTGAGAACCAAGCAGGTGCCCGCCCCCAAGCACCAGGCAGGTTCCTGTGGCCAAGGACCAGGAGCTGGCCACAGCATGGCGCGCCCCACAGACCCCAGCACCCCACCGGGCATTTAAGCACACAACCAGCCTGCTCGACCACTTCCCACAGCTTCCTGCCACAGCTTCCTCCCACAGCTTCCTGCCACAGCTTCCTCCAGCGGGACTGCAGCCCGCTCACCCACGAGCCCACCCCCAGCCCCCAACTCCCGGAGCAACGACTGCTTGGAGAAGCTCACCTCCCTCCAGCATGGGCGCCCAGGGGGCTCCACAAGCACGACCCGAGACTACCGCACCAGGGCTCCACTTCCAGAACAACTCACTGAGGCCGCCCCTCCAGTGCTGCCAGGGCTGCTGAGTCCGTGACCAGGAGCGTGGGCCGGCTTCCCGCCTGTCCCCAGGCTCCTGCAGCCCGCAGGCGCCCTGGGACCAGCAGGAAGCAGCTGAATCCACCCGCAGCGGCTGCAGGAGCACACACACCAGCACGTACATGCCACTGGCCTGTCCCACCAGCACGCCACCGGCTTTCAAGCACACAAATGGCCACTAGGCCACTTTCCACAGCTTCCTGCAACAGTTTCCTGCCACAGCTTCCTGCCACAGCTTCCTCCAGCGGGACTGCAGCCCGCTCACCCACGAGCCCACCCCCAGCCCCCAACTCCCGGAGCAAAGACTGTTTGGAGAAGCCCACCTCCCTCCAGCATGGGCGCCCAGGGGGCTCCACAAGCACGACCCGAGACTACCGCACCAGGGCTCCACTTCCAGAACAACTCACCAAGGCCGCCCCTCCAGCGCCGGGGCTGCTGAGTCCGTGACCAGGAGCGTGGGCCTGCTTCCCGCCTGTCCCCGGGCTCCTGCAGGCCACGGGCACCCAGGGACCAGCAGGAAGCAGCTGAATCCACCCGCAGCGGCTGCAGGAGCACCCGCGCCAGCACGTGCACCCCACTGGCCTGACCCACCAGCACCCCACCGGCTTTCAAGCACACAAATGACTTCCCACAGCTTCCTCCAGCGTGGCCTCAACCCGCCCACAAGCCACACTCCCAGTCCCCAATGGCCGGAGCAACTACCTCTTAGACAAGCCCACCCCCTCCTCCACTGCGGGTGCCCGGGGGCTCCCCGAGCTCCCACTCCAGACTCCCGCGCCAGGGCTCCAGGCCAGAACAACTCACCAAGGCCGCTCCTCCAGTGGTGCCAGGGCTGCTGAGTTTGTGACCAGGAGTGTGGGCCTGCTTCCCGCCTGTCCCCGGGCTCCTGCAGGCCGCGAGCGCCCTGGAACCAGCAGGAGGCAGCTGAATCCACCCGCAGCGGCTGCAGGAGCACCCGCGCCAGCACGTGCACCCCACTGGCCTGACCCACCAGCACACCACCGGCTTTCAAGCACACAAATGACTTCCCACAGCTTCCTCCAGCGTGGCCTCAACCCGCCCACAAGCCCACACTCCCAGCCCCCAATGGCCGGAGCAACTACCGCTTAGAGAAGCACACCCCCTCCACCGCGAGTGCCCAGGGGGCTCCCCGAGCTCCCACTCCGGAATCCCGTGCCAGGGTCCAGGCCAGAACAACTCACCAAGGCCGCCCCTCCAGCGCTGCCAGGGCTGCTGAGTCCGGAACGACAAGCATGGGCTTCGCCAGGCTTCCCCTGCGTTCTCACCTGTCCCTGGGCTCCTGCAGGCCGAGGGCGACCTGGGACGAGCGGGAGGCACCTGAATCCACCCGCAGCGGCTGCAGGAGCACCCGCGCCAGCACCTGCACCCCGCTGGCCTGTCCCACCAGCACGAAACCGGCTTTTAAGCACACAAACGGCCACTAGGCCACTTTCCACAGCTCCCTGCAACAGCTTCCTGCCACAGCTTCCTGCCACAGCTTCCTGCCACAGCTTCCTCCCACAGCTTCCTTGAGCGGGACTGCAGCCCGCTCGCCCACAAGCCCACACCCACAGCCCCCAACTCCCGGAGCAACTACCACTTAGAGAAGCCTACCCCCCTCCACCATGGGTGCCCAGGGGGCTCCCCGAGCACCACCCCGGACTCCCGCGCCAGGGGTCCAGGCCAGAACAACTCACCAAGGCCGCCCCTCCAGCGCTGCCAGGGCTGCTGAGTCCGGAACGACGAGACTGGGCTTCGCCAGGCTTCTCCGCGTTCCCGCCTGCCCGTCCGAGTTCCCGCCTGTCCGTCCGTGTTCCCGCCTGTCCGGCGGCTCCTGCAGGCCGAGGGCGCCCAGGGAGGAGCAGGAGCCGGCCGAATCTGCCCTCTGCCGGCTGCAGGAGCATGCGCACCAGCACCCTCACTCGACTGGCCCGCCCCACACCTGTTTACAGGGACACACGCTGCTCGGCACGCCCCGCCCTCCTGCCGCTCCTATTGGTACTAGGCCATCCTGGCCCGCCCTCTCTGCTCCTTTATTGGTGCTCTTCAAGCTAGGCCCGCCCTTTCCATGATTCTACTGGCCCTCTCCCAAAATGTCCCACCCTCGCGCCATTCCTACTGGTCCGGGTCAGCAATGCCCGCCCCCGCAGCACTCCTATTGGTCCCGGGCTGGCCAACCACGCCCCATCCCAGATACAGCCTGCAGCTGCTTTTTTTTTTTTTTTTTTTGCCTGTGGGCAAGGAACTTTTTGACTTTTTTTTTTTTAATAATACAAAGAAAAATAGAAATGCTATTGGAAAGTCACAATAGAAAATCAAGAGTAGGGCCCGGCGCAGTGGCGCAAGTGGTTAAGGTCCCCGCTTTGCACGCCCCCGGGATCCCATATGGGTGCCAGTTCTAATCCTGGCAGCTCTGCTTCCCATCCAGCTCCCTGCCTGTGGCCCGGGAAAGCAGTGGAGGATGGCCCAAAGCTTTGGGACCCTGCACTCATGTGGGAGACCTGGAAGAGGCTCCTGGCTTCGCACTGGCATAGCATTGGCCGTTGCACTCACTTGGGGAGTGAATCATGGGAAGGAATATCTTCCTCTCTGTCTCTCCTCTCTGTATACCCGCCTTTCCAATTAAAATAAAATAAAATAAATCTTTAAATAAATCTTTAAATAAAAAAAACTTTCGAAACATTGGTATGATTCCCCCTATACCAGCCTCATCATATTTAGACTAGCTCAACTACTCTAAATTATGAATTATGTAGATATTGAGCCAGTCATTCTACATCTGGCCTTTTTAACAAAAACTTGGTTCAAATTAGACCCTGACCTAACACCAGCAAAATGCTGCTTCTGGGGTTGCTACTAGTTTTTGTTGTTGTTTTTCTTGGAAAGGCAAATCTACAGGCAGGAGGATAGAGAGAAAGATCTTCAAAGTCCGCTGGTTCACTCCCCAGATCGTTGAGCTGGTGAAGTCAGGATCTTGGAGTCACTTCTGGGTCTCCAAGGGGAGTGCAGGGTCCCAAGCTTTGGGATATCTGCCACTGCTTTCCCAGGCCACAAACAAGGAGCTGGTTGGGAAGTGGAATAGCCAGGACACAAACTGGTACCCATATGATATTCCGGTACATGCAAGACAAGGATCCAGCCACTGAGCCACTGTGCTGGGCCTTGCTGCTATTTCTTGCATACATGTCAGGCATGTCATACTCAAACTACTCTAAATTCTTAAGCATCATTGTTGGCGATGGAAAATCTCATTGCCCCAGCTTGTCGCTGGCCAGTTGAGGTAGGGCATGTACACAACTGGCAGTGTTTCTTGTTGTCCCCGGGACTACTGCTTGCCTGCAGCACGTCTTGCAGCCCTCAACAGTGGGTGTCCCCTGTCTGTGCTTCAGGCCTCTCACCCCTTTTACTTGGGTATCATCCCAGGGGACAAAGGTCATGGAAACTTTTGATTTCTTTGGAATAAACTGTCTGAATCTACTAAGGGCGTTTAGTTTTTCTGCCAAATCTGCCAGCCCTGTCTTGATGCAGGCAGCCTTGCAACAAGTACAAAGGAAATATCTACTTTATCTCTAAGATTTTTTGTAATGATGGACTTTGTCTATCACTGAAAGGCAGGTTTGGGCAGATTTTTTTAATGCTTGTGTCCCCCCTCCCACCCCCACACGAGCACTGATATAAAGCACCTGCTCGGGATTGGGCCTCCAGGTCTTACCTTTTGGTTTGCAGCGTGTCCTCTCGTGACCGCACAATGTGTGCAAATGCCCCCAGGAGTTTCAAGAAGCTACTTCGAGTGATGAAATAATGCCTTCCTGTGTCTTCAAAGTATCTTGTGCTCAAGTCTTCCATACTCATGTGGATTTGGACGCACGTCAGGGCAAGACTCTCTCTCAAGTCCTGAAGGATGTTATTATTAGCAATTAAGACAAATTTATTGAAATACACTATAAGAGGAGAAAGCTGAACACTAGGACTAGCTTGAAATAGTTTGTCATTTATGAGATGTGGAGTTGTGGAGAAAGGGTGGTATGTAAGGCCAAGGGTGGGTGTGTTAACGGCTGGGATAGCGGTAAGGCGCAAGAGGCGATGAATCCTCTCATGACTGATGGGATGTCAGGCTCAGCTCTCACAGGTATATATATGTATATATGCCATCCAAGGATGCAGGGCACCAACAGTTAAAATGTATGGTGCTTTAAACAAACAAAAAACAAAAAAACAAACCTCTCATTTTCCTTTCTTAAAGTGGTTCCCAAGATCAAGATACTCAAGAAAATGTCTTTGACTGAAAGGAAACTGTGACATCTGTAAATGCCCAGATGATACGTGCATGGGCAACACCAGTGCTTCCCTTGCTTAGACTGGGCGAGACTCTCGCTTCGTCATAAACCAGTCATGATGATGCATCTCCAGTCTACCTAGGACATTCAATTGTTGGTCACTTTTAACCAACTGCCTTTTGTTTTGCTGCCAACTCATCTCTGTTGCCCTTGAACATTTGGAGAAGTCAGCAGATGAACTCCTTTCTGGGTCCCACACACGGAGTTTGGGTTCTCTCTGTATTTACATTTGAGTCCTCCTTGCCACTGTTCTGTCACCTGGGTCTTGTGCCATCTTCAGTTTAATCACTCCAGAACACATTCTTCCTTGCTTTGGGCTCAAAATTTCTGAACAACTTTCATGTTGTTGCTTCTGCTCTCATTTCGTTACAGTTTTGCTGTTGTAGCCAGAGCAATCTGGTCACACGGATGATCGCCACAGAACAGGCTACGGAGATGCAGGCCATTTTCTTACATGGAAATGTGCTGATCACAACACAGGCAGGACAGTGAAGGTCAGGTGGTGCAGAGGCTGTGCTTTTTGGACACAGGGCGAATCAGAGGGCAAACAACATGGGAAACAGATAACCTAATCTGGCTTTGGGCTGCCTGTTTTTTGCTCACACAGACTTCACTGCCATTCAGCAAGGTAAGATCAGACAGGATACAGCAAAAGCAATACTGACGTGTAGAATAGCAACCCAACAGTGCAACTCTAGGACACGAAAAGCAGGAGCAAATCAAATGCAAGATTAGTCAGAAGGAAAAAGTAGCAATCAGAGCAGAAATGAGCAACATGGAGACTTAAAAACATGCAAGGAATGAACGACACAAAGGGCTAGTTTTTGTGAGAAGATGAACCAAATCAATAAACATAAATAGGCTAAGAAAAAAGGAGACCCAAATACATAAAACTGAATATGAAAAAGCAGACACAACAATGGATGACACACAATTACAAAGGCTCCTTAGGCAATATTATGAACAACCAAATACTATCACATTAAGAAAAAAACTGGGCCCGGCGGCATGGCTTAGCAGCTAAGGTTCTGGCCTTGAACGCCCTGGGATCCCATATGGGCGCCGGTTCTAATCCTGGCAGCTCCACTTCCCATCCAGCTCCGTTTGTGACATGGGAAAGCTGTCGAGGATGGCCCAGGGCCTTGGGACCCTGCACCTGCATGGGAGACCTATGGCTCCTGGGTCCTGGCTTCAGATTGGCATAGCATCGACCATTGCGCTCACTTGGGGAGTGAATCATCAGACAGAAAATCTTCCTCTCTGTCTCTCCTCCTCTCTGTATAACTGACTTTCCAATGAATAAATAAATCTTAAAAGAAAAAAACAAAAGACTGCATTTTTCAGAAGAAAAATTGAAATGGCTAATAGGCATATGAAAAGATGCTCAGGCATCTGAGATTTCATCTGACTCCAGTGAGGATGGCCTATATCCAGAACTCTACTAACAACACCTGTTGGTGTGGATATGGAGAGAAAGGTACCCTCCTTCACTGTTGGTGGGAGTGTAGGCTAGTGCAGCCACTATGGAGGTCAATATGTAGAGTGCTAAGAGAACTAACAATTGACCTGCTGTATGACCCAGCTGTCCCACTTCTGAGAACATATCCAAAGGAAATGAAATCTTCATATGAAAAATGGATCTGTAATCCTACATTTGCAGCAGCACAATCTACAATACCAAGACATGGAACAGCCCAGATGCCTGTCAAAAGAGGAGTGTGCAAAAAAACTGTGGTACATCCACTCCATGGAATACTACTCAGCCATTTAAAAGACTGAAATCCTACCATTTGCAACCAAATGGTCTCAAGTAGAGACCATTATGCTTAGTGAAACAAGTCAATCCTCTAAGGACAAATATATGTTCTCTCTGATATAAAGCAATCTTCATGCAAAATACAAGATCAATAGCCCTTTCAATACTGTTTTTGCTACATTTCATGGCTTCTGACATTTTTGTGTTTCATTCATTCAAAAGTTTTTGTTTTTCTTATTAATTTCTTCATTGACTCATAGATCACACACTGTTTATTTCAGGAAGCTCTTTGATTTTCGTTTTCATTTCTTCAGTGATACATTGGTTTATTCAGTAGCATGTTATTAACTCCATGTTGTTGCAGACTGTAAACTTGTCATACATATATAGCCATTATTGTACTGAGGTATATTCCTTATATGTCTAGTTTATATTTGTTGCATCATTATTCATAATAACCAAGATACGGAATCAGCTTGAGTAATCATCAATGGATGACTAGTCAAAGAAAATGCGGGATACAGAATGGAATGTTTTGCCATCATAAAAAAAGAAGGAAATTCTGTCATTTTCAGCAACATGGATGGGACTTGAGGACATGATGTTAGGTAAAACAGTAGACTCAGGCAGGCCGGTGCTACATGGAAGATTAAAAGTTGCTCTCAAGGAAGCAGAGAATTGACAAGTCTTTACTGGAAATTTGGAAGCCTATGGGAAAGAAAGGGATGCAGGGGAGCCTGGTGAATGGTGATGGTGGTGCAGCTGTGTTGAGGACTAACTTCTAAGGTTGTAGAGCACAGTAGGATTTATGGCTGACAGTTAAATATTTCAAAATAGTGAGTAACAGAGGATTTTATAACATCCCCAACAAAAGAAATGATCTATGTTGGAGATGTTAGCCATAAGAATTATCCTAATTTGGTCATTCCACATCATATACATGTATTGAAATGTACTGAAATAAGTTCAATCACTATATGTCAATCACAAATAAAAAACGTATTTAAAAATACTGTCAGATGCTGTAAATAAACTAAAACCTTTATTTGCAGTAAATATTTACCTCTTCATTCTCTAAATTCACTTTTTCTCTTAAGAAAGAGTTGGCTACAATAAGGAGAGCTTCTTTTGGCCACTTTTCGTACCAATCAATTGTGCAGGAGCTAACCACAGACGGATACGCTCTACAGTACTGGCGGAAACGGGGTCCTGAAGGGCTCATGACCACAAAAACATGCAGGTTCACATATACTTTCTGAAAATGAATGCCAATATAAGCTGTTAAAATGCAACCCATCACTTTAAACGGTTATCTTGAGATTTCCACTTAACACTTGGTTTCATTAATGGCAAGACTAGCCTCAAGCCAATTAAGTTCCTGCCCAAATGGCGCAGTGGTTAAGGTCTTCTCCTTGCACACCCGGGATCCCATATAGGCGCTGGTTCTAATCCCGGCAGCCCCGCTTCCCATCCAGCTCCCTGCCTGTGGCCCGGGAAAGAAGTCGAGGACGGCCCAAAGCTTTGGGACCCTGCACCTGCGTGGGAGACCCAGAAGAGGCTCCTGGCTTCGCACTGGCATAGCACTGGCCGTTGCGCTCACTTGGGGAGTGAATCATCGGGGGGGGGGGGCGGGAAGATATTCCTCTCTGTCTCTCCTCTCTGTATATCCGCCTTTCCAATAAAAATAAAATAAATCTTTGAAAAAATAAAAAAGTTGCTGCCCAAACCAGAGCCCCTCCGAGGGAAAACGTGAGTTGCATGGAAGCCCTAGTGGGAGGACAACAGGTGGTTCAGCTACAGGTGGCTTAGATGGACTGGGAAGGGGAGGTGCTGGACTCAGGCAGAATATCCCTTGTGCAAAGCACATCTCAGGAATGTTCTGGGGCTTGAGCCCAGTTCAGCAAGACAGCATAAGGCAATGGATCTTACTTTGTAACTATTCTCTGGGTAGGTGTGCAAGTGTGTATGCACTTACGACCCAGAGAAATGCAAAGTGAGAAGATGGTCAGACAAAGCGCAGGTGGTAGGCAGAGGCACCAACAGAGCCTGACAGGATGGGCAAGGTGTCAAAGGAGGCGGCTACACCTCCCACAGCTACAGAATTCCAGCCAAGTAATACCAACTCCTGGCCAAGGCTGCAGATCCCAGGCCAAGTGTCGTTGAATTTGAAGTTTGTAGCCCTTTTCTTCCTAAGAGCTGGCCATGCTGCTGCTATCCCGGGGTTCTTAGCAAGACTGGCTTTGGAGTGTGATTCCTTCCTTCTTCTCTCACCTGTTACTTGGTAGTAAATCGCATTACTGACAGCAGCCTCAGAGGGTCAGGATTCTTTTCAATTCAAGAGTCCAACTTGGAGCACAAAAGGATACGACCTTCAAGTGCCAAGCCATCTATCTTGCCAAATGAGTACAGTAAAAGTGAAAGATGACTAGAAGATCAGATCTTTTCAGAGAGAGACAAAGAGTGGGAGGAAGAGAGGGAATACAAGAGACAGAGATATCTTTCACCCACTGGTTCACTTCCCAAATGTCTGTAGCCGACAGGGGCTGAGCCAGCCAAAGCCAGGAGCTCAGAACTCAACGTGGGTATCCCACATCAGTGGCTGTACTGGAGTCATCACTGTCTGTCTCCCAACACACGCATTAATAGGAGGCTGGATGGAAAATGGAGGTGGGATTTAAACTCCCACCTGATACAGGAGGTGTGTGGCAGCTTACATGCTGTGCCACAATGCCCATGCATTTTCCTGGAGTGCACTATTCTTCACACACCGAGTCAGAATGCCATTGTTCTTCCTTCTATTGAACCAAACAGTAATACATATGAATAATAAATAGTTAAAATCTAGTACTGGGATTCTGTATTACACTAACAAAGGACTAGAACGCCATAAATGATCATGGTAACTTCCAGCCTCACTGCTAACATGAAATTTTAAAATGTAACTGAATCCAGCATCCAGTCACATTACACTGCTCTATTTCTGAATTATTGTTAAACATCATCTGTGGTACACCAAGTATTTGTTGAGTAATGCCTGGTGGTTAACAGGATCGACGTTCAGATGATCCTTTGATACACAAAAACGGGCACAGCTGAGCCACAGAGTAACTCGTGGCCCATCCCAGGGGACATTTGTGCCTTGGGTCATGTCTTTCCATTCAGTGAGCTACTGATCGATTGTCATCATGCCAGAGACACACAGAAACCCTAATTCCCTCAGCTAGTGTCAACATCTCACAGCCACCTGCTGTTGGATCCATTCTCTGTATCCCCTTCTTTGTCTGGTCCATTTATTTCTCTTTGTATCTATTACCTCCTGGTTAACTTAAGGGCTGATCAAAGGGATGAAAAAAAAAATTTAGGGCCCGGCACGATGGCGCAGTGGTTAAGGTCCTTGCCTTGCACCCCCGGGATCCCATATGGGCGCCGGTTCTAATTCTGGCGGCCCCGCTTCCCATCCAGCTGCCTGCCTGTGGCCTGGGAAAGCAGTCAAGGACAGCCCAAAGCTTTGGGACCCTGCACCCGCATGGGAGACCCGCAAGAGGCTCCTGGTTTCGGACCGGCATAGTAGCAGCAGTTGTGCTCACTTGGGGAGTGAATCATCGGACGGAAGATCTTCCTCTCTGCCTCTCCTCTCTGTATATCCACCTTTCCAATAAAAGTAAAAAATCTTAAAAAAAAAATTTTTTTAAACTAATACAGCCCCAAACCCTTCATTAGCCAGGAAGAAATCTCAGTGGTCATTTCACCTTTCATTTGTTGTCTCCAGTTACTATTTCTTTCAAAAGTCAATGATAGACTCAGAACCATGTTCATGTTGGGTTGGCCCAGGGGTATGGTATGTGTGGGGTGGGTGGGTGGGCATTATTCTAAACTTGCATTAAAGAAACTAAGGAAGTTTTATCAAAATTGAAAACAATGTATAGTTATTAATATAGCTTCATTTTAATACAAAGTGATAAGTACCTTTTGGAATAACGCAAGTAAAGACTGTCTATCATCCACGTAGCCAGGATCTTTAACCAATGTTCTGATTCTGATTATGATGTTGTCCAACTCCTCATTTTCAAACAAGTCAGGCATTTTCCTTGAGTTGACAAGGCAATTCAAATCTTCCAAAATGAATGGCTTTGGAGAAAAACATGGTTAGAAATAAACAAATTATTCATATATTCTACTCTGCACACATCATCTTGAGAAAGTCATAGTACCAAAATGAAAATAAGGCTTTTTAAAAAACAAGCTAAACTCTTAATTTAAAGCCATCAAAACATTTTTTTTTAAGTTAAAAAGGCTTTATTCAGCTATTCATTCACTCAAACATTAAAAAAAAAAATAAGCCTGGTATTGACGCTATGCCAAACACCTGTGTTGGAGCAGGAGTTTTGAAACAGTGGGCACATAACACACTGGATGGGACCCCTGCTTCAGGCAGCCTACACTTGTGTTTGAATAGCAGACAAGCTAGGAAAAACACAGCTGCTCTAGGGCTCCCAGGACAACGGGGAAGGTAACAGATCAGGGCTGGGGGAAGGTCTACTGGGAGGGTTATTATAAAAGCCAAAACATTTTGCTTTTCAGAATAAACCCAAGCTTCCCTGAATATAAGTGTGTCACAACACTTGGGTTTACCAATCAAAAAATGACCTGAAAGAAAAAAAAAAAATAAAGTAGTATGGGGTAGGCCTAGCATTAGAGGCTTGAAAAGCAATTAAATCTACATGTATATCTGGGTCATAAATAACAAATGATATTTCTAGGAAACATTGCCACAAAGGAGTAAGTGCCATCCAGATGGCATTCCAAGTGATTTTTTTTTTTCTTTTTGGCTGTGACTGGCCATATCTGGAGCAAAGTAACAGGGCTAAAAAAAAGGAGGTGGGATGAACACTTTTTTTTTTCTAGCAGGTAAGGAAATGTATCTTTTTTAAAAAAAATATTTATTTATTTTTATTGCAAAGTCAGATATATAGAGAGGAGAAGAGACAGAGAGGAAAATCTTCTGTCCAATGATTCACTCCCTAAGTGACTGCAATGACCAGTGTTGCCCTGATCCGAAGCCAGGAGCTAGAAACTTCCTCCAGGTCTCCCACGCAGGTGCAGGGTCCCAAGGCTTTGGGCCGTCCTCAACTGCTTTCCCAGGCCGCAAGCAGGGAGCTGGATGGGAAGTGGAGCTGCCAGGATAAGAACAGATGTCCATATAGGATCCCAGTACATTCAAGTTGAGGACTTTAGCTGCTAGGTTACCACACCAGGCCCAAAAATGTATCTCTCAAGGAAAGTCCTAAACCTATTGTCAAGTGAGCAGAAGAAAGACAAAGAGCCAGAGTAACTACAGATGACAAGTGTGCAGGTCACACATGGTGGGGCACACATCATTGCTTTGAATACGCTGACAGAACTCAGGTATTGCAACCACCTCCAGTCTTCAGTTAATATTTGCATGATGAAGACACAGGAGCTATTTTCAAGTCATGTTTATTCAAAGCATCTACAATTTGTGGGTTATGACTGGATGAAGTTGGATAAGACGGGTTGGTAGAACTACAGACATCATTTTCTTATTTTCCATGAATTATTAAACTTCTCAGCAAAGGGCTATGTAAATGAAAATGTAAGAGATAATAATAATAAAAAAAAGGCCTTACTTGATCTAGGTGTAAGTTAGGCACCACCACCACAGTGGGGTTCCCTTCTAGACCTGCTTGAATAAAAGCCTTTTTAACGACTTCTCTGAACTCTGTGTACCCAGAGCTGGGAGACTAAGGCACTCGATAAAGTTTGTGTTCTTTTAAGGAACAGGCCAAGGTTGTGCAACTGTCTTTTCCACATCCCTCTGTCCCAATCTGTGGAAGAAGAAAAACAACAACACACCCTATGATTCCGATATATTTTTGGAGAATTCTTTAGGGGATGGTGTTTTCTTTTTTATGTTTAGCATGTCAATAATAAAAATATCTAACAATATTTTCATTTATTATTTTTTAGGACATAGGCTTCAATGTTTAAACATTTAATCAAGTTTGTAAGGCATTCATTCACATCCAGTATTTTCATTTGTTCTCTTTATACCCTCTGAAAATTCCAGGAAATGATCTCGTTGGAAAGATAATTGGGAAAAACAGCACATGGAGGCTTAAAAATCCCTGCTGTATCACTGTTGATACTGAATTCTTCACTGATAATAAAGCAGATGGTATTTTCCCATTCCTGATATATGCTTTCTGGCAAGCACAGCAGGTATTACCTTTTAAAAGCAGCTTCACAAGAGCGTAGTTCACACACTACATCGATGCACAAGTCAAATATTTTCTAGGAAATTCACATATTTATACACCCTTACCACAATCCCGTTTTAGAATTTCCATTACTTTAAAAAGATCCTTTGAATCCATTCATGGTCAATTCCCGTTCTGAAGACTAAGCTGCAATGGTCACTAAGTTGCTTTGTGTTTGGGGTTTTATGTAAGTGGGATTATGCAACATCAAGCCTATGGCATCTACTTTCTCTCACTTGCCAGAACAGTTGTGAAGTTCTTTGTATCTACAGTTTGCTACTTTTTGTGTTGAACAACATTCTGTTGTATGGACCTACCTACCACAATTAGTCTGTTCACCCCTGAAGGTCATTTGGTTGGTTCCTACTTCTTGGCTATTCTGAATGATGTTGCTAAGGAGATTTGCGTACAAGTCTGTGTGCACATTTGTTTTATTTTCTCTTCTGTAGATATATAGGACTGGAATTTCTCAGCTATCTGATAAATCTACATGACACTCTGTAAGAAATGCACAAACCATTTTTCAAAATAGCTATATTTTACAATACCACTAACAATGCCTGAGAGTTTAGTTTACCTGCTATACTGTCATTATCTTCTTGATTATAGTTTAAGTTCATTGCTTAGTACTCTTGTGGACTTAATTTGTATTTCCATCACTAATGATGCTGGACATGTTTCCATGGGCTTATTAGCCATTTGTATAGCTTTGATAAAACACCTATTCAACTATTTGTCCATTACGATAAATTTATTTTACAAGAGTATTACATTTCTACAAAAATTGCAGATGGTGCAAAAACTTTCTGCATACCCTACAGTTTTCCACATAATTCCTATCTAACCTTAGTTCAGAGAATTTATCGAAATTAATAAATCAACATTAGTATGTTTTCACCAGTTGAGTCCACACTTGATTCATTCATTTTTACCCAATATCCCTTTTCTGCTATAGGAGCCCTGCAGGATACCCCATTTCACTTACTGTCTCCTTTAGGCTCCATTGGTTGGGACTGAGTCCCAGACTTGTTTCTGAGGATTGTACAGTTTTACTGACTAGGACTTTTGTGGAATGCCTCCCAGAGGGAACTTTCCTGATGTCTTTCTCTTGTTTATACAGAGGCCACAAAAGGTGACATCAAAAATTTCAGGGAAATAAAAAATATGTTTATTCTGACGGAAAAATTTTAACATCAATGCACAGTTTTTATAATCTAACTACAGTTCATTGGCTTACTGAAAGGCCAACTCAATTGCTTCCAGTACTGGGTGCTCATGACTAAAGTTGTTACACTCGTTTGTGTGCATGTGTATGCTTGGGCATAACTTTTCTTTTTTTAAAAAAAAAAAGATTTATTTTATTTTTATTGGAAAGGCATAAGTTTTCAAGTCAGCTGGGTAAATACGCTCGCTGGCTCATATGGCGGGGCTATGTTTAGCCTTTGAATGAAACTGCCAAACTGTCTTCCAAAGTGACTGTGCCACTTTGCATACCCACCAGCAATGAAGGAAGAGTCTGTCACTCTGTGTCATTACCAGTGGCTGCTTTGATCAATGCTGTGGATGCTGGTTCCTGCACAAGGCTTTCCATGATTTCCTTCTGTTGCTGCCCCATGGGAAAATTGACAGGGAGCATTTTTACACAACCATCTGTGGGGCATTTGCTTACTTTTAATGGGATTTTTAATAACTAGGACAATGCGGAAGGTGAATGAAGACAGGATTATTCCTTTTCTTTTAGTTTGGATGTCCTTTCTCTCCTTACTTTGGCCTAATGGTACTGACCACGACCTCTAGTATTGTGTTACATAGAAATTGTTTTTTTTTTTTAAAGATTTATTTTTTATTTTTATTGGAAAGGCGGGTATATAGAGAGGAGAGACAGAGAGGAAGATCTTCCGTCCGATGATTCACTCCCCAAGTGAGCACAACGGCCAATGCTATGCCGGTCCGAAGCCAGGTGCCTCTTCCAGGTCTCCCACGCAGGTGCGGGGTCCCAAAGCTTTGGGCCGTCCTTGACTGCCTTCCCAGGCCACAGGCAGGGAGCTGGATGGGAAGCGGGGCCGCCGGGATTAGAACCAGTGCCCATATGGGATCCCAGGGCGTGCAAGGCGAGGACCTTAACCACTGTGCCACCACACTGGGTCCATTACATAGAAATTGTGAGGCATAGGGCTGGAGTTAGAGCATAGCAGGCAAAGCTGTACCTGTGACACTGGAATCCCATATGGACACCAGTTCGAATCCTGGCTGTTCCACTTCCAATCCAGCTCCTTGCCAATGGCCCAAGTGCTTGGGTCGCTGCATCCATATGGGAAACCTGGAAGAAGCTCCTGGCTCCTGGTTTCCGTCTGGCCCAGCCCTGGCCATTGTGGCCATTTAGAGAATCAGCAGACAGGAGATTTCTCTGTTTCATCTTATGTGTTTAACTGTGCCTTTCAAACAAATATAAATAAACCTTAGAAAAGAAATTTTGAGGCACAACATTTTTGTTTTGTTTCCAATCTTAGGGGAAAAATACAGAATCTTTTACCATTAAAACCAATCCTGCCTGCCAGTCTTCCTTCCCCCCTCCCTTTTCCCCTTCTTCCTTCTTTCCTTCTTCTTTCTCTCCCTCCCTCCCTCTCCCCCTCTCTTTCTGAAAGGTTGTCTTTCTCTCTCTTTTCTTTTCCTTTTTCTTTCCTTTTCTTTCTTGGATAAAGTTGCTGCCTGTAACATTCACGACCTGACTGCCTCACTTCTGATACAGCTTCCTGCTAACTCACCCGGGAAAGCAGAAGACCTTCCAGATGCTTGGGCCCCGCACCCATGTGGGAGACCTGCAAGAAGTTCCTGGCTCCTGGCTTCACATTCCTGCCTCTTGCAGTCACTTAGGGATTGAACTGAGGATGGACGATTCCTCTCTCCTTTCTCTATAATTCAGCCTTTCAGAAAAACAATTCAATCATATAAATAAAAGTTAAAAAAATCAAAAATAAAATAAGAGAAAAAAGCCACAGTCCATCTTGGAATGCATCCAGGAGAATGGACCTGCTAGTTTCAAGGCAGCCTAGATGGCCGGGGCTCAGACCCTGGCAATGGGCAGTCTTCAATACTGCCTTGAGCCCAGGAGTAAGCAGGTCACAGACCTTGGGCAGCCAGCCCCTCAGTGCCCTCAAACCTCGGCCACAAGGTCCTGACCTTCTTGGGATCCTGGCCAAAATGTCACTCTTTGTGAAGCCACTTCACAGCTTTTGAGATATCACTGTCATTTCAACATTGTGTATATCTAAGATGTACAACTTGGTGTTTCATTAAATGTATACACTGAGAAATGTTCATAATAATCAAGCTATTTAGCATACCCATCCTGTGTGTGTGTGTGTGTGTGTGTGGAGAGAGAGAGAGAGAGAGAGAGAGAGAGAGAGAGAGAGAGAAGGAGAAACACCCAACCTCTGGACTTATTTCAAGGCAATGCAATTAATTGTTTTTTCCCCCTTATAACAGTTTTGTTTCTTTTAATACAATCTTTATTAAAAGTCTAGTTCTTTTGCATAATATGTTGTAACAACATTTAAGACCAATGCCTTAAGTATTACTTAAATGTTTTATTTTTCTAGTAAACAATACAATCTAGTGTAGATATGCAACATTTAAAGAATCATGCATGATTTTTTCATTGTATTTCCTTACCTAATTAAACTAACATCATCGGAAATCTCCTATTGAGGTCTTGGTTATTTCATTATTTCTATCTGCTTTAAATGTTACTCATTAAATTATTAAGCTCCCCTCTCAGCTGCTTTTCCCTGCCTAATTCCACATGCTAGAATAGCAGTTAGAGCACCATTTTGCAAAAACGTACCACGTATTTGATCCAGGCCAAAAATGTACCTATGATGCTTTTAGTAATAATAGAATCAGAGGAAGCAGGGACTTGTCGGATATTTTCAATAAGGGATTATGTTTTAATAAGGGTTCTGGGAGGGTAATTAGGTTCATGAGAGACTGGGAAAATGATTAGGTAGGCAAGATTAGTGTGGGGTTTTAAAATTTGCTGAGAAAACATTCTCAGTAATTTTGTCATTGGGAACATGTTGTAAGTGTTCTTGTTGGCACGAAAGGGTTGATTTAACAAAGAAAGAATTTGTAAAAGGCGGTAAAAGAAGTAAACAGAATACCTACCATTTGAGAATAGAAAAGCAACCCATGAAGAGCTGAAGTAAGACACACAAAATCATAGCCTTTACAAAGCTCGTGTTTTAAATGAGGCAACAGACACCAAGTAAAAAAAAAAAAATACACACATACATACACATATACACGAGAGAGCAGATATTGCCAAGAACTACCAAGTAAAATAAAGTGGACTGCAGGTCCAGAGCGACAGGGCCGAGGGGAGGGGGAGTGCCATGCTCTTTCAGATAAGCAGCAGCAAGGTTATCCCACAGATCCACGGGAAGATGATGCTGGCCTAGACAGTGGTGGCTGTGGAGACAAGTGGACAGATCTGGGATACATTCTGCAAGCTGCGTTGCGGACTTGCTGGTGGAGAGTCTGTGAAGAATGATGGGGGTGGTGGTGACTCGGGTTTCTGCTCAAGGCAGTGGACATATGCTGATGCTTTTTATGAGATCGGGAAGGTTAGCAAAGGAGTGGTTTTGGTGATAGAAAATTTGCTTTAGATTTTTTTCTCGAGTCCATTTTCCAACTTTCAATTAGTTTTGTTGTGTCTATCTAAATAAATGAGTATCCGGATTGCACCCAAGGGGGGGGGCATGTGCTCTCATGGCATGTTCAATGCCAGTTTGGATGTCCGTAACACCTACTGGAGTGCCTGAGTTTAAGTCCTGTCTCCACTCCCAACTCCAGCTTCCTGCTACCATGCAGCCGGGGAAGGCAGCGGAGGATGGCTGCACCAGCTCGGTCCCTGCCACTCAGGGCAGTGGCCTCGATTCTGTTTCTAGCTCCCGCTTGCTGTGGGCATTTGGGGATTGAACTGTCACTCTCTTTGTCTAGGCTTCTCAGTTAAACAGGAAAAAGGACCATAACCTTAAAAAAAATGAAGCTTTATCTATTATGGGTGCAAGAAAATTCCTTTCTGGAAAAAA
The DNA here is from genome assembly GCF_017591425.1 of Ochotona curzoniae. NCBI lineage: Eukaryota > Metazoa > Chordata > Mammalia > Lagomorpha > Ochotonidae > Ochotona > Ochotona curzoniae. The sequence goes on along the minus strand of NW_024466570.1, from coordinate 57,536 downwards.
AAAAGCATGGAACAAATAATTAAGCAATTGTAAATAAGGTATAAAGTAAATAACTAAAAAGCAGGCAAGCATAATAAGTCATAAAATATGCTTTATGTTACTGGCTAAATATATGAGATTTTATTTAGCTTTCCAGAAATCTTCCCGTATTTTAAGTACTTGGAAATTTTCTAATGAACTCAACTCCTATTTGTTCTCATGAGAAGTGAGATTTTTACTGAACATGTCTGAACTTTTCTGAACCCAAACCTAAGGAAGCGCACTGTGTTTGAAGTCAGGATCCACCTGCAAACTCTGAGGATGCATGGGACATGCTGCCTGGTTGCCACTTTTATTCACATCAAATGCTCCCCAAAACAAACAACACCTTTATGGACAAATTTACAAACACTGTAGTTAGAATAAAGACACTGTTCCATGACTCAGTGTTTTTCATAAAGTTGTGAATAAGATATCCATAGACAACTTATATCTTTCTATAGTTCTTAACTGTAATTTGCAAAATTCAAGCCATTTGAAGCGCTGAAGTTCTTACCAGTAACATGTGACCCCCAGGCTGTCGAAGAACCCTTGCCGTTCTTACAATATGCTGGATGGCCTCCTTGAAAAACACCATGGGATAAGAGATCTAGCAGAGGGAATATGACAAAAAAACTGATCACAGGTGTGGAAAAGTCAAGCAAATACGCATTGTCATTTCACACGCAAGGAAATAACACTGATCTTGATTCAGTACTCTGGTTTTTGCTAAGTTTTTGTGATCATCTCTCTGCATATACTCCATAAAGCAATATAAGGAGGGGAGTCCCAGAATTGAGAGAAAGGAAGTTACAAGTAATTATAACATCAATTATTAATTGGAAAGAACAGTAGTACCCAGGCTGCTTTTTCTATCAGTCTCTTTCAGTAGACAGGTCTAACGAAGGGAGGAAGAAAACTGGTTTCTGGCATGCGTGATTTCACATGTGGCTCTGTCCACGCATAGCTATGTGACACTGTGAAGACACAGCTATTCCAGTGTAATGTGTTGCCAGATGTTGCGAACTTCTGCTGCAAACTTTTTAAAGTTTACTAAACTCTATTAACTCAACTCTCCACAGCCTCTAGTGCTAAATAACCTGTTTTTAAAATGATATTCTGTTGAGACAAAGTAAGAGGAAATAATAGAATATGATGTTGTAAAAATGGTTTGCTTTGAAATCTTAGGGCATATTTACTTGCCTCTGCTGTTCTCTCTCCCAAAATATCTTAAAAATATTTGAGGTACATGGATATGTGTGTGCGCGTGTATCAATGAACACATGCAGACACAGCACCTGTCAGGTTTATAAAGAGCATAAAATGGGTTCTTCCATATGTCCTTACCTCTGTGAACTTGGAACCCAACTTCATTTGGAATTCATTAAGTACATTGGCAAGCCTATTATAGTCCCTGGTATGCTGATAGATCTTTTTTCTATGAATCTTGTTGACATCCAAGAAGTCCACAAATACAGTTGGATCATTCATCAGGTTTTCTGGAGTCCACGAAATCTATAGTAAGATAAGGATTTAACACTACAGTTAACAGCACAATCTCCCTTGTTCTTGAGACTAACATAACATACCTCAGTCACTGAAGCTCCTGGTGCGCTGGCCTCACAACTCCAGTTCTCAATCCTTTTTGTGCCTTGTAGCCCTTTTAGCAGCAAAGCCAGGGACTCTCCTTCAAGAATATTATTTTTAAATCCCTCCAGTAAAATACAAGGATTACAAAGGAAATACGACACACAGAAATCATAATTCTAAGAATGCGGGGTGTCTGTGGACCCCAGGTTAAGGACCCCTGTAGTTGGAAGTATCTTGTAGTTCTACCGACAATCTTGGAAAAGGAAGTGACAGTTGAATGTTTTTCCCACTGTCTGCTTAAACTCTTGGCTATCTTTCACGCTAAGGCTTTGGACAACTTTCTCTTTGAAGTCTGACCACTTTTTCTCTGCTTTAAAATCAGGTAAGGTACTTTACTCTCTGCGTCTCTGCTCCCCAAAGTGGTGTGTGCACAGGTCTACAGCAGCATTTGCAGAAAGGGCTTGCACCTGTTAGCTGTGAGGTGCCCAGAGGCAGGGTCCACACTGGTTTCAAGTAGTCCTCCTCACTTACTTCACTTGGTATTGGCACTGGAAATTCCTGATAGGTGTTAGGAAGGCATTTCCTCAGCAAATGGCTAGATGAGGGTTGAATGAAGGTACAGCATGCTGGCTAAGACAACACCAGGTGTCAGACAGTTGCTGGACGCAAAGGGGAACAGCCAGGACTTGAACTGGTGCCCTTGAAGGATGCCAGCTATAATCTGCTATTTAATCCTCTGCATGCCAGTGCCAGGCTCCAGAAAGAATTCTTAAAAGAAGCCTCCTGAATTTGTGACTTATGTCAAAAACATGTATGTATTCATATACACAGAGGAATAGGCCTACATATTTGTAAACATGCTATTATCTAAGTTTTGTTTGTTTTATACTCTGGGTCTGTGTGCAGAACTATCTTCATCTCCACATAACAAGCTTTTTTAATCAAAAATTACCTTTTACCATCACAAGACATGCCTGTACTTTTGAATGTATGGCATTTCTCGGGTGAGAGAAAGCAGCAGTGCACAAGAACAGAGACAAAAAGCAGAGGCACCTTGGGGGAGGAAGTGTTTGCATTGCTTTGTGCAGAGGTAGTCCAGACAGACAGGGGGCACCTTCCTGCTCGCCCCCTTTGTGGGGGAAAGTGCTATGGAAACACTTTCCCCTGGGACTTGGGCTGACAGGCAGCTGGAAACCCAAGTGCTTAGGGATGGGAGATGGGAGGGGAGTCTTTTTGGGGCAACAGATACTGTGAGGCTTGGAGAAACCTGAAAATTACAGCTGCGCAGAGGCCACAAGCGCAAGTGAAGGTCTCACCACCTGATCCTTGCCATCTTCTCTTGAGCTGTGCTTCCAGAAACTTCCAGGGGAAAAAGAAATTACCCAGGAAGTCTCTCTTGGGGACAACAGAGCATTGTTTGCAGACTTTGTACTAAAGCAGCATTTTGGATGAACACCTCATTTAAAACAGCCTTTTTCATTTCATTTTATTTCATTTTATTTATTTCTTTTATTCTATTTTCTTCTATTCTATTCTGTTCTGTTTTATTTTATTTTATTTTATTGTAAGCTTACCTGAAAATAGCTTTCTATGTCCTTGGCCAGCAGCTGATAGAAAAGGCATCTTTCCGTGGGCTCTGTGAGGCGGTCGTGGAACACGCGGGTCGCTTCGTGAGCCAAGAGCAGGGCAGCCCTCTCTACGGAGGTGATGACAGTCTTGTCCGCTTGCAGCAGTCCTCGCAGGAGCTGGTGGGGTTCAAAGGACACGTTACAGGGCTACTGGGCATCAGCAGGGCAGCGCGCCATGCCAGGGCCCCTTCTTGGCGGCTTTCCTTTCCTTAAAAAATAGAAGCAATTATTCAGGCTGACAGTGAACGACTTCTACAAGGGAGGACCTGAATTGTGGATGAGATGGCAAGGTTATAATGGGCATGGAATCACTCTTAGGGTGGTGGGGTACTTTAGAAGCGACTCCACTGGGTCTTGTGGGGGCCTTGATAGGATGGGAAACCACAGGCCTTCGGAGGTAGGTGCTGCAGTGACAGACACATCCCAAGGCTGACCTACTGTGGCATCCTCAACTTGGGTTTGAGTAAAAGGCCTGATAGCCCATTTCAAAGATTCCATGAGCCGATAAGGCAAAGGTCCCACATGGAAGCTACAAAGCTTAAGCATCACTTCCCCAGGCAGGTGTTTGTTTTTGATATTAAGATGCTCACATCCTGTACTGCAGTACCAGGGTCTGATCCCTGGCTCCGATCCCAGTTTTTACTTCTTGTTAATGCAGACCATGGAAGCAGCAGGCAACAGCTTGTGTTGGGGTTCCTGCTCCTCCAGAAAACCCAGATTTGAATTCCCAGCTCCTGGTTTCACCCTCCTGGCCACTGTGGGCATTTTGAGAGTGATCCAGTGGATACCATCCCGGCCTGTCCATCTCTCTTCATAACTGTCTGTCTGTCTGTCTCCCTCTCTCTCTCTCTCTGCCTGCTTTTCAAATAAATGTAAAAAAAGATTTACTTTTCTTAACACTTTCAGTTTGAACCCCATTTGTCTATAACAGATCTCCAATTCTTTTATGCTAACTAATGGGAGCAGCTGCTAACAGCACAACTAACATGAGTTTTACCTCTTTTTCCTTTGTGACAATTTCATGCTGACAGTATCATGATTTCAGAAATGGGGTGGGGGTTAGAAAGCAGAGAAGGAAGAGTAAGAAAGAAGGAAGGAAAGTTAATTTAAAAGTGCATTTCAGCTTAAAATTTTAAGTTAGAGAACAAATTTTAAGACAAACCTTAAACACATCTCGCAGATTAAACATGTAGTGACATTTTGCTGGAGTTGGTAACATGTTCTGAGACACATGCTGGTATATATCCACAGAACAACATGTTATCATATCTTTGCTTTTCTGAACATCAGACGTGAAGTTATTGAGTGCGAAATAGATTCCCAAATGAGCCTTTAAAAAGAAATACTACCATTGAGTTTGCCAAAGCTTTTATGTTGATGACAGCTGTTCTCTATTAGAAAGCAGACCAGTTTACTGTCAGAGGACTAATTTTGACAAATGCTAATAATTAAAACATATTTATGATATGATGGTGGAATAGGAGCAAGACATTCTGGGTGATGTAAACTGGGGACAAAGCGGATGGGAGACAGGAGCACCTGTGTGTTCTGTGGAGACGATTCATGCCTCACCTCTGATCCCACCAGGTGGTCAAAGGATTTCTCCTACCTTCGTTCCCCAGTGGGAACTAGTAGGAGAAGAATAAAAGGTAAATTATTACCACAGTCTGGAATGGTGCACATTTAAAAATGGTTCAATTTCATTTCTTATGTGATCAGAAACACAGATTTTATACAAGATGACTAAATTCTTCAAAACTAGCTGCATGTCTTTTCTTTATAATATTTAAAGGTAAAATTGTAAATCCATTTTTTCACAAGCACATGGTAAGTGTGACGCAGGTGACCAATCACTCACGCCTGGAAAAAGCGGCCGTATTTTAAGACCGCATTCATGTATTCCAATCCAGACTGAGGGAGAAGTTTGCTCAGTGTTTTTTCTTCTACAAGAAAATGAAAAGAACAGATCAATGCTGCTAAGTTAGGATGTGCCTGCGATTCCAAAGACCCATTCCAGGTCTAATAGATCAGAATCTCAGGGGAATAAAATCCTGGGATTTGCATATTGAACATGCACGACAATAGGGCACAAAATAGAGGGGAAAATAAAATGTATCTCCTTAAGAGGACGATGTTCCCATGTTAGTGGCATTGAGTCCTTACATTTTTTTTTCTTATACTTTGGAATTTTTTTCCCCCAGAAGATTAACTGGATATATTACCTGAAAAATACTGCACAGGGCACTTTGTGGAGGATGAGGCATTACCAATACGGAAAAATGCATAAGGAGACGCGGGCTAATGTCGCTCCCACCAATCAGAGGAACACAACACGTGACAATGGAGAGATCTTGGATGTTCTGTGGGAAGAGCAAAAAGGAAGCATAGATAAATGCATCTGCAGCAAACGAAATACTCACCCAAACCTCGCCACAAACGGACACAAGACTTAAAACACAGCGAAAGCAAACTGATGGCAATGACAGTTTGCTGCAAGACAAAAATTTAGATGGCAACACAAATCTATCTGAAGTAACTACCTAAAACAAAATTTTGAGGCATTATTTCTTGAAATTTTTCTAAAAGTCATTAGGCTACAGGCCTTAAAAAAATACAAAAAGTCACCTGAAACTCTTGGGGTGTTCAGAGTGAAACACAGCTAACGCTTCATGACACTGGTCTGAGCCAGGACTTTTTTGTGGATTACAACTCCAAATCAGGCAACAGGAGCTCAGACAACCAGAATTAGGTCAGAAAGTTTCTGAATAGCCAAGCAAGCAGTTAACAGAGTAAAGAGACAAGAGAGAATTTTTGCAAACAATGCATCTGACAAGGGTTACTCCCAGGATATTTTAAGAGCTGAACATGGCCATAGCAAAAACCAAATAATCCAAGTTCTGGAATCAACATAATGAACAAATGAATGTATAAAGAACGTGTGTGTGTATGTGTGTGTGTGTGTGCATGTGTGTGTGAGAGAGAGAAAGAGAGAGAGAGAGAGAGAGAGAGAGAGAGAGAGAGAGAGAATTTCCTTCCTTCGAAAGACTGAGAAGTTTTATCTACCAGTGACTGCGTGGATGGGCCCGGAGGACACTATGTCAAGTGGAATGAACCAGGCACAGCAAGAAAGACACCGCGTAATCTCATTGATTTGTGGACTCTGCAAAAAGTTGAGCAGGAGAGGTTGGGAAATGGGTGCAAAGGAACAGCAACAAATTCTAGTTATGGGGAATGAATTCTAGTCACCTATTTCATAGTAGGTTAACTATAATTAACAAGAATACAGTTACATGCTTAAAAAAAGAAGATTTTGAATATTCTCACCACAATGAAATGATAAATGTTTAAGAAGGTGATGGATATGTTAATTGCTCTAATTTTGTTAACATGTTGAACACCTATATTGAAATATACTATAAGCTATAAACAGGTACAGTTAATGCATGTCAATTAAAAATTGCAAAAGCGATGATCAGAAAATAAGCAATGTGTCATTAAGGTTCTTAAAGATGACTCCAGTGGTGAGTGAAAAACCAGAAGTGTGCATTGAGTGTGTTTTCAGAGTGGCCAGGATTGGCTGGCATGGGAATGTATGATGCTAACACACAAATGCCATTTGCAATATTACATCATAGCGCAGTACTGCTGCAGGAAGCATACAGATAAACCAGTCAGCCGACAATGGCTTCTTTTTATCAGCTTTGTCCCCATTTCACGCCCAAGGCCACAGAAACTCCACAAAAGGCCTGCTGTGATTATGTTCTTTGGTCAGTTTAGGACTTTGGTCAGTTAGTTCTTTGGTCTGTAACTATGGATTCTGGAACCTCCTCCCCGTGTTCTGGCTTTTCTACTCTCCGGGATTCTTTCTCCCTGTACTGGGTTGATAATTAGTTCACAGGGATTGATTGGCATCTGAGCCAACTTGTAAGTCAGTGTGTCTTGTTCAGGATCTGGGACCCAGGTTGGTCCGAGACATGTAATTGTAATGCAACCACCTTGTTTAATGGAGGAGGGACTGCGGGTCCAGAAAGGTTACGTGGTGAAATAAGCTTTAGAACACAAGACTGTCCTCTCTAGAGAAGGAACCAAGCAGGGAGAAGGGTGTATCTGAATACTCAAAAGAAAATGAAATCATTGCTGCATTTGGTTCAATGGAACAAAAGTAGTGGCTGTGGAATATCTCTTGGGGAACTGTTTTTTTCAACTTCACAATACTGAGACTTCTTGATTCCTGGAAATCAATTTTAGGCTAGGCTTACATGGTGATTAACAATGTTTTGTTTGAACTTACTTACTTCACAGCCAAGGGCTTATCTTCAGGACACTGAGTTAAACAGATTAGAGCAAAGACTACACAGGTCAGCAGGGGAAGAGGCAAGGGCTTCGACCAGGAAGCGGAGGACAAGTTCAGCTCCAGTCACTTCAATTTTAAGAGAATCACAAAATCATTAAAGCTACAGTAATACGTGATTCCCATCAATTTTAATGATGTATTTGGTAAGCTGCAATTTCTCAGCTTTTCCTAGTATGAAGTAATTGCTAATGCATTGACAAATTTGGTCACTGATGCAATTAGCAGTAGTAAGCACTGTTTGACTCAAACTAAAGCTTCAGGACACACCCGCAGTTTTTAGGAAGACTCAAAGTTACCGGAAGTAGAATTTTTGTAAATCCTTGAATTTTCTATATATCAGGTACAGATGCAACTAGCACATGCAGCATAGCGAATTGAGGGTCTCTGTGTAGCTTAACTTGTCCCTGAAGTTCAGACTGTCTGAATTTCTCATTTAATCAACACTGTTACAACGTATTGCTACAATTTTCAACATGAACAAAACCTTAGCAAATACAGTACCTTCCACATATTTTTTTCCGTATCATAAATTCCTCCCAAATCTAGTAATTGTCTGATCAACTCCAGGGCTGGATGAGTTCCATATGTATCTGGTACTGGCGTATTCAGGTCATCAATAAATACTATAAGCTTAAGGAAGACAAGCACTTTGAAAATATGTTAATAAGTATTTCCTCCATTTAAATCACAAATTTGGAGTATCAATTATGTTATGGCCTCAAAACAAAATTACATGTCATAGCAGATATGGGCACTAGCTCCTGGCTGGGCTCCTCCACTTCCCATCAAGCTCCCTGTTGGTGGCCTGGGATGGCCCAAAGCTTTGGGACCCTACCCTTGTGTGTGAGACCTGGAAGAATCCCCTGGCTCCTGGCTTTGGATCAGCTCTGCTCTGGCCATTGTGGGCATTTGGGTAGTGAACCAGTAGATGGAAGATTTTTCCTCTCTGTAAAGCTGCCTTTCCAATAAAAAGAAATAAATCTTAAAAAACAAAAACAAAAACAAAAACTATCTAGAGTTTATCCTGGAAGACAAAGATGCACCACATTTATCCAGATCTGCAGTTCAAATCAGGGGAATCTGAAGCAAACCCTTAAAAGCTCTTGAAATTGACAGTCACAGGGGTTAAACTCAGGAGCTCAAGACCCCAGGAGATGATCTGATTGGTGAGTTCGGACTCTGAACTTCTGTTCTCGGACTGGATTAGTGTCAGTGAGCATAAATTTCGGTTGTGACAGAAAGTGTGTCAGGCAGATGAAAGCTAGAGCCAGGAACACTCAATGCCATCTGAAGAAAGCAGGTGTCTCAAGGCTCTGCCCTTCACACCTTCACGGAGGTTGTGGGTACCTTAACATTCACTCTTAGGATTCCAGGCCAAGGTCACAGGAAGATAATGAGTGCTTTTAAAATGTCATAGAAAAATAGGCTAAAAAAAAGTTTACTTGGGTGCAAGACATTTTTTGAAGTCCATGCACAGTTTTATCTTATGCATTTTCTGTGTAATTTCTGATTATTCCCCAATGTATACAATTTCAACATTTTTTTGTGGCAAAATAAACTTCCCTCTTGATACCATTTTACTATGAGTTTTTTGAAGTGCCCTTGCATAACAACAAGGCAATAGGCACCTAACTCATCTTCTAGTCTTCACTCCAGTTTCAAGCTTCTTTGGCCTTTAGTAATTTTTGATTGTGTTAGAAATCACATTATGTTGATTTGAAAACCATCTTTGGATTAGTAAGTAAATATTCTAGAAATATTCAGGAATGTATTTTACATGCACTTTTTCCTTTTTGTTAGTATTAATTAGAAATAAGCCAATGTATCACTTGAATAGCACAAGCAGATTACTCAACATGGATGGGAACTTTTACCCTGTTGTTCTTTGGTGCTCCCAGAGTGTCTTTAGTTCTCAGTATTAGGTTCTTGAGAATCATCTCCTTGGTTTTGGCAGCTGTCATATTGATGTTAAAATTTATTGTAGAGAGTATAATTCCTTTATTAAAATTTTTCAATGAATTTTCATCACTTGTGGTTTGCTTCGTTTTGGTAGTAACATCTATGATGTCAAAAATGGAAGGAAAAACAAACCTAGAACACTTTCATAATGTTTCTTCTCTAAAGTGTCAAGAAATCAAGATTGTTTTTGTCATTTTGGAGACATTTTTGGAAGAGAAATCTCAAACTCTGAAATATTTTCTTAGTTATTTCTGGTAAACAGTATCTCTTGGCAACCCTAACCAGACATAACAATGTAAAATCTCAGCGAATCATCTATTCATTTATGCACTTTAAAGCACAAACAACTTTTTTAAATCTAAAAGCAGCATGCCGTTAGGTGTTCCAGGAGAAGCAAAATTAGGGCACATTGGTTGAGGGAGGGTGGTATAGGGATGGGATTATAGCAACAGAGTAACAACAAAACAGAAACCTCTTCTCACAGGGATCCTGTGGTCTCCCTTGCCCTTTCCACAGCCATCTGCAGGCTGTTTTCTTGGGAAGCCGAGCAGCTGCCGCTCACAGACCAAGTTAGGACCTTCAGCAATGATGTTCCTGAAACTTCCAGTTTCAACTGAATGGGTTGGTCTCTGAACCACAGCATCCCAAGTGTTCTATTTCACAAGGTCTACATCAGGTTTTGGGTGAGCAGACACAGTGGTCCTCAACCACACTGTTCCACCTGTTGAATGTTTTAAAGAGCTCAAGAGTCTAATGAACATTTTTTTCAAGACTTGCAATGTAAATTGATGGTCACTTACATTTTCATTCTGAGATTTCTGAAAGTGAGAAATGACATGCAAGAGTGCGAGATAGCAAAGTTTTGGAACTGTGCTACAATACATACCTGAACTTTCAGGTGCCGTCTTTTGTGATCCAGAAATCAAGAGGCTGATATTTTGTTGTAGGCTATTGGAATACAATATGTTAAGGATTTCAAGTTATGCATGTGTATACACATGTGTGTAATGTAACATTATTCAACCTCAAAAAAAGGAAATGTCATCATATTGTGGCATCATAAAATAATTTGGAAGACATTTTTCTAAAGGGTAATTATACCGGCTACAATGAGAAATGCTGTAAGACCATCACACATGGAATCCAGAAAAGCCTAACGCCTAGAAGCAGGGGATCGAACAGTGCTGGCCAGGAGTGGGGGAAAGGTGGGAGGACTGGGGAGATGTGTGTCAATGGGTACAACGGGTACAGTGTGTCAGGTGAAAGAGCAGAAACGTGCTTTCACCTACTGCACAGTTTGGTGAATATAGTTAATGGGATATTATAGATTGCAAAATTGCTACAGGGATAATTACAAACATTCTCATTATAAAAGATGACAAATATGTGAGGTGATGAATATGCCAAGCAGCTGATATAATAATTCTATACTGTATATATTTTACATGATAGCACAGATTATTGCTATATACTATTTATTAAAAATTTAAAAATTCAATAAAACAAGGGAGACATAGGGGAGAAAGTTTTTCTTCTTGTCTCCTCTTTTGAATAATTCTACCCTTTCCATAGCAGATTTGCTTCTTTAAAAAAATGCATAAATATGTTCAAGAAAGCATTCAAATTTAGAGTTTAGTACATACAAACCAACCTTGACTTCTTAATTTCACTATGTAATAGGACATTTCCTAAAATTGACCCGTATTTTATTCACAACCCACTGGCTATGAAGGCCAGACCATAAGCCAATGGCTCTCCTTCCAGAACCTTCCTGAAGGTAATGAAAGGAAGAAGATTTAAAACATGCTGTATTTGCAAACCTGTGCAGGAAGTGGGCATCCATATACTGCTGGTGAGAAGACAAATTTTTCTTGTCAGCAAAACTTTTCAGGGCCAATTTTTGTAAAACGCTTAGACTACATAACTCCTGCTTCCTAATGCTGAAATTCTCCTAACATCAGATGCTGTCACTACCTGTGAGGAGGACAGGGTAGGAGTTCTTCAAAAGCATGCTCATGAGGAAAGAAAGGCACGTCGTGTCTCTGGTCGCAGTGTAACGGATACTCTCTCCATTTTCCATCTTCTTCAGGAAGTTATCACTTGATTGTTGCAGATCAGTTAGTAATGAAGTTCCTGCTAAAAAAAAAAATTGTGTTGAAACTTTCATGTGGCCAAGAAACATATCTAATCGTGTAGGCACTCATACTCTGAAGAAACCTGCACAATACGCAGTAATTTAAACACAAAGCAGTAATTCAACAATAGTTCTCTGTGTTTGTAACCTCTGCTGATCTCACTGCCCTGTAACAGCATCCTCTCTGGGTGAGCCCGCCACTACATGCTTCTGTCCACTGTAAGGCAACTTCACGCTTTTTTTTTTTTAATACCACTCCTTTTTATCTTCGTTTGATGATTAAGATTTTTAAAATTATTATTAATTACATTGCATTAGGTGACACAGTTTCATAGGCTCTGGGATTCCCCCAACCCCTCCCCATGCCCTCCTCCCATGGTGGATTCCTCCACCTTGTTGCAGTATTACAGCTGCAACAAGAATCCAGGTACTCTTGCTAAGGTAAGTAAATTGACATTAGCCTATTGGGAGCTGCAGAAAATATGAAGTTTCAAAAAAAATATTTATTAGAAAGGCAGAGTGAAGGAGTCAGTGAGTGAGTGAGTGACAAAGAGAAAAAGCAGCACACATACACAGAGACAGATCTTTCAGGCACTGGTTAACTCTCCAAATACTCTTGATGGCCAGCGCTGGGCCAGACCAAAGTCAGGCGCTTCAGCTGTCTCTCTCACGTGCGCTTTAGGGGGCCTAAGCACTTTGACCAGCTTCCGGCTGCTTTTCCAGCCGGCATTACCAGGAGGCTGGATTGGAAGTGCAGCAGCATCCACGTGCGATGTTGCAATGTTTCACTGGTGCCAGCTTAAAATGCTATTCCACAGCACTGGTCCCTTAACCAGCATCTTAATAAATAGGCCAAATGTTTTTCTTTAAGCAAAAATATTTGTCAAACACTCATACATTCATTTGGTACAAAATTCAAAAGCATCTAACATGATGACTAGTCTTTTCCTTATTCCTGTAGCCTAGCCATCTAGTTCTCATACTATTGTTTGGCAGTTTAAAAACAAAGTAACAAACTGCAAAGATCCTTTTCTAAGGATTCTCCTGTGAAAGTTCTCATTTGATTACTACTGCTCTGTTTAATGAATGTACTCTAAGTTTTTCACCAGGGCTACACTACTGCACATCTGTGGTGTTTCCTAACCTTTATTGTTTTTAAAAAAAGCAGAGCTTATGTAAAATACATAATTTCTCACAAATACACATGTAGAATTTTGGATTAGTATTGAATAAATAACCATTTATTATTAATCTCTTTACATCCCCATACAATGATTAAGGTTTGTGCTTTTGACTATCTGGCTATGTCTGCACTGAATAAATAACTTAATGAATATCTAGTGAGCTTCAAAACATCTCTTTATAATAAAAGATTAACAGTATTCTTTTAAAATAAAGAATGCTGTTTTTAAAAAAAACAAAAACAAAAACAATCCCTACCCCTTCATCAAAAGTGATTTTGAAGTATGTCTAAGAGGCCCAGTCTGTCATATTAAGGTTTACATGGGGGAAAAAAGTGAGACTGTGACATTTAAGTTCCCTTTTTAAGTTTGGGATTGAATGAATGATCAGGAGTTGCTTAGTCATTTGCCTGCAATCAGGGTGAATGGCAATCAGAGGAAAAAACATTTTGGATTTGTAGAAAACCCGTCTGTTTTTCGTAGGTGTTGTACACTAAGAGGCTGAGTTGCATGCAAACAGAACTCATCTGTGCTCTTTCTACGTAGCGGCAACAACTAAGGACAAAATGGACTCATTTAACAAAATCATCTATTTTTAAATAGAGAAATACAAGGAAAGCTTAGAACCACACAGGAAACGGTCAGCGTGGATCCACATATACCTTACTAGGTAGGACAAAAAGATTAGTTATTCCTTGCTAGGGTATTGAAGATTTCTCTGCACACCCCTCCTAAAACTCTTCTGCACCTCAACTGTTGACGTATGCCTTGTTAGAGTTATAAGCCAGTTTAGACTGTCCTAAAATCTGCCAAGTTCAGCAAAATTATGCTTCAACACTATAAATGGCTAAATTCTAATATGAAAATAGACACGAGACAGCTGAATAGTACTTTATAGTCCTTTTAAGGTGTATAGCAGCCAGTTCTGTATATAAATTAAAATTGAAATGTCAATGAAGTAGTCACAGGATGTGGTTAAGAACTTGCATTGTTTTAACATATTGGTTATTCAATACCATGTCAATTATGTTGTAAATTGTTGTTGATGTTGTGCTGGGGCTTTCAATTGATTGGGATAATATTCTACCAGCTCTACCTTCAGACCAGAGATGGTCTCCCCAAGAAACTGTTGAATTTATCTGGACAATAAGATGCTGGGCTCTGTGCTTGGTATATGTTTGCAAAGAAAGAATCTTGACTGAATTTGAACTGTAATACCACAACAAGGTGGAGGACTCCGCCATGGGGGGAGGGCACAGAGAGGGGCTGGGGGAATGCCAGAGCCTAAGTCACACAATGCAATGTAATTAATAAAACAAAAATTGAAAAATAAATCATCTATTTATTTGGAAAGGCAGATTCTACAAACAGAATGACAAACAGAAAGATCTTCCATCCACTGGTTCACTCCCCAAGTGGCCACAATGGCCAGAGCTGAGCTGATCTGAAGTCTGGCACCAGGAGCTTTTTCTGGGTCTGCCACATGGGTCCTAAGGCTTGCAGCCATCCTCAATGGCTTTCCCAGGCCACAAGCAAGGAGCTGGAATAGAAGTGCAGTAGCCAGGACAGGAACTGGTGTCCATATGGATCCCAGCACATGCAAGATGTAGTCTCTAGGCTACTATGCTGGGCATAGGACTCATTATTAACACTAACATATAAACAACAATTCAGCCGTTGTTTTAAATATAATCACCCACTGCTATCAGAGTACTTTAAAAGGTTTGTGAAAAATACAATTAAAAGACACACTTCATTTAGCACATTTTTTTGAATTCCATCCATGTGAGGGGTGATCAATAACATAATGGAAAAATTTATATTATAAAACAACCATGGATTTCAAATCTGTGTAACTAAATAAAGTTATCTTTCTAATAAAATTTTTAATGAAGTTTGACATATTTCTTGTGGCCAGGTATTGCACAACCTTGGTATTCCCAAGCAAAATAAATTCAGACTTAGAAATTTTTGTAATTTTTAAACCCTTTTACATGCAGAAGCAAAATATTGAGAATTAAAAAAAATTACTATATTTAGGTATTTATCAAATTATGCTTACTGTTTTCTCATTGGCAGTTTCCTTGGTCACCAAGGCTAAGTTCTTACATGTATGTCTTTCCTGTTTTAAAAATGCATGTTGACAGTTCTTGATAATCAGCTAACTGCTACCACGGATAAGATTTAGCACATGACAGCTTTATGTATATCTGACTCAAACACAGTCCAAATTTTTTCAAAATATATTCAAAAGTTATTTTTTTTCAAGATGCATTTTATAAACATATATCTAAAATTATTCTTGCAGAAACTTGGAAGTTATTAGTACTCAAAATCACAGATGTTATAAACGGAATATTCTAGACTTTTAGAGAAGTTATAAGTAAAAATTAAAAAAAAAAATTTTTTTCCTTACCTCTGTGAATCGGTGTCTCAACACTAGGAATTAAATCTGACCATGGTACAAATTCACACTGCTGTATATCCACAAAATACCCAAAGATGGAACGCTCACCAGCTGGTAGGTTGATTCCTACAAAGAAGAAAGCGGTGTGGCTATGGAATGTTTCCCTTAATCTTATGAACTCCTTAAGATGTTATTGTTGGGCCAGAAATAGTAAGGATTTACCAAGAGTACAACCAACTATAAAAAAAATAGACATTTTTTTCCTCTCCAAATATTTAATTGTATGAAAGCAAAATTTCACTATTCATTCTATTTATATCCAGAAAAGTGAGTCATGATCTGGTACCCTTTGGATTCCTATCCAAAAATGCTTATTTGAATATTTTCTATCTCAGTTCTTTCCCTTCTGTTTAACTTTTTTTTTTTTTACAATCTTTACATAGTTAAAAAGGTTCAAGGGCTATAAGAAAGTGGGTAACACTATTATTTCCATATTGTTTCCTTCATGTTTAAAGAGGAGTATTAAGAGAGAAGGCCCACCCAATTTCCCACCCTGCCCAGGTCCTGGATGTAGGGCATGCTCCGAGGTTCTTGCTCAAGTGGTTTTGATAGTTCATCAGTTATGAATCGCTGCCAATCTTGCCACTCCAAGCACTATGAGGTTGCTGAAGAATCCACTGATTCACATAGTACATTATAGAGTCTCTGCCCTGTATTTCACTGCCAACATATAGCTGAGATGGTTGATTGACCTGTTCTGTCTTCTCTGTATTCTTGGTTAGGGTTCTGAGTCCAGCATTTCAATTGGGGAGATCTCCAAAGAAACTTTGTCTGGGGTGTTCTTGGACCAGATTCTTGTATGTACTACCCTTCTGTTTAACTTCTGTCAATAGTGAATTTTATTTTAAAAACTCCCCTTGGCTTCCCCTACTCCCCCCGAAAAACCAACTTATTGTTTTGGTAGTTTTTAAAAATAGATTTTAAATCTATATTTATCCATTTCTTCTCTGAACTTTTTTCTTTCCTTCTAATAATTTCGGTTTAGATTTATTTTTGCTTTTCTGGTTGCATTTTGAGCTGCACTGTTAGATTTTTAAATTTGCAATTGAAATATGTATGGAGCTCCACAGCATAAAAAAGATTTTCTGAGATTGAAGACAGGTTTTTAAAAAATAACGCATCAGGTGGGGGAAGGGAGTAGACAAAAGAGGAACGTAGAAGTGAGGAGAGAAAAAGAACAAAAGGAAGGGAAGAAGAAAGAATAAAGAAAAGTTACAAGAATTATGGGACACAATTAAGAAAGCTTTACAAGCTTCCCAGAAGGAAAAGCAAAAAGGCATAGGAAATCAATTAAATAATAGCAGAAAATTCCAATTTAGGGAAGGACTGAGATGCCCAGGAAGCTCAACGGAGCTCTGAGAGCATCCAGCAAAGGTGATCTCTGTGGTCCATGACAGTCAAACTGTCAGAAGTACAAGAGAGTTTAAAAACAGCAGCAAGCCACATGTCTGTGAGTCCCCATTAGACAAACAGCACACTTCTCATCCCAGCAAAACTATCCTTCAATTAAAGTAACATCTTTCCAAGACAAGCAACAAAGGTGTGGATTTATTACCATAGACCTTCCAAGGAAAGGTGAGGGCACTTCACATTAGAAACAGAAGGATGACAACTGCCTTTATGGAAACATAAAAAAAAATCATGCAATTCAGTGGCAGAGCCAATACACAAAGCAGAAAGTGAAAAATTAGATCTGATCAATACAGAAAAGCAACAAACCACAAAGAGGAACAAAAAAAGGGGAAGAAATAAAATATATACAAAACAGTAAACAGGAAAAAAAATACCTAGCAAAATTACAGGAGTATGCCTTCACTTAATGATAATCTTGAATGTGAAATAAGTAAATTCCCCACTGAAATACTTCAACAAAATACATTGATCAAAGCAAGACCCACTGATACGATACCTATAAGGAACTCACCCACTGGCAAAGCCACACATAAAGGCAAAGGGATGCCAGGGAGGGAAAGGGGTGAGCACATGGCAGCTAAAGAGCAGGAATCTACACTTAGAGAACAGAGATTTTAGATGAAAAATTATCAAAAGAGATAAAGTTCACAATGTAATGATAAAGTGACCAATTAAATAACTACTAATGTGTATGTGAGTGCACTCAACACTGGCGAATTTAACTGTATAAGGCAGATGTTAGACCTGAAGGGAGACATAGGCACTGATACAATAGGGAGGGACTACAACACACAGCAGATGATAAATTTAAACTGCTTTGGCTTCTCCTACTGGTTTAGGATGACGTTTTGTTTCCATTTTTAATTCAGAGCCAGGGAGGCACAGCAGCAAGACTTGTGGATGCATCACTGGCCTACCTGCAGGTGTTTGTAGCATTGCTCTATCAGCTGTCATGCAGAATCTCGTAGGCAGAGCAGCTTCTCCAGGCATGATGTGCCCAGCTCAGGTATAGGGTGCTCATTATTTTCTACAGAAAACATGGGAGGTGGGAGGAAGGACCACTCTGAGTGTCCATGCAGGTGTGGTATGCTGGCAGGATGCTGGAAGCCTGGAGCCTACCAGGTTGCACTGCGTAGCGGCAGGGCTACTGTGGAAAGCATGGGAGGGGAGGACTATTCATTTACTTCACTGGGGGCTTCCAACCCACTCAGGAAGAATTGCCTGTCATTGCAGGAGACTGGGAAGTATTGTTTCTCTGGGCCAGAGCAAGCCAAACTTCCCCGGACTGATGGCTTGACAAGACCTTGGCAACTGACTGGCTCAAAGACCTGCCCATATTCTTCCTGGGGCCAGCTTTAGGTGGCATTGCCCCTGTACTGCTGGGGACCCTCCATGGGCTGGAGGCACTCAAGGTGGCCTGTTTGGCTACTTCCAGAGGCCCTGTAGGGTTGGTTCATGGGCCTGCATGACCAGCAGCTGACAAACTGCTTCCAGGATGCTGCATGGGCTGGGTCTCAAGATGGCATTGCACAGCAGGTGCCTACCATCGTGTAGAATAGGCTCCTTTTCTGGGGCAATGTAGCAACATAGATTCCATGGACCACCCCAACTGGGCTCAGGGCTTGTGATGGCTACAGGTTTCTCCAGCAGTTTCTATCCTACAAGTTAATTTCCATAGGAAATAACATAAAAATGTTTCCATTCAAATATTTTAGATGAAACTTCTTACAAAGAACTTCAAGAGGATATTTTAGGAGTTGCGAAAGACAAACCACTGTGATTTGTTCTTTTAGTATAATGTTTTTAGTTCTCATCTTTATTTAACAAGGCTCTAAATACATCCATGCTCAATATTTTGTCTCTTAGTTCCTGCATCTAAAATCTCGTTATCTGCCCCAAGTTCCTTAAACCAGTAACAGCCAAGTGGGTAAGCTCACTGCATCAGAGTCTTTTAGGATAGATTCCATTTGTTAGAACTGATTCGAAAAGCTTAAATGCTAAGGCTTAGCACAGAATTTAGAAAATGGGCTATATTATTCTTCTACAGAAGTCCTGTACACTGTGGTCTAGAGAATACAGGTGCACAGATAATGGGCTCAGCTTGGTGGCACTCATGGTGCTGAACTAGCATTTCAGCTAGTCCCTGTCTGAACTAGCATTTCAGCTTCTTCAAACAAATAGAATCAATTTTCTTCAGCCTCTTTTTCAGTGGAGTGAGGATACTGGATGTACCTAGTATTTTTTTTAACCTTTAATCTTCATATGTTAAAATATGGACCTCATCAATACAAACTCAGGGTTTTGAAATCAAAATTTTAAAGTAAACATTATCACGATTCCCCTCTGCCAAGAACTTACTTATCTGTGAATTGTTTTCAAACACTTCATGCACGAATTTGTTAAAATCATAGGTTACTCCTGCAAGAGAATCAGGTTCGGAAGTGGAACAAAACAGTTCATCCTCTTCATGCTCATCCTCACGTTTCAAAGTTCCTCCAAACGCCCAAGTAAATGCAAACACGAACAGTTTCTGAATCATGACAGCTAACTTATCAGGGTTTTTCTCCAGGTACAAAAAGCTGTATTTCCTGAGGTTGATACATACAGAAGGGTGAAGGTTCAGAGTTTCAGAAAGTAGGATAGTGATTTATTTCAATATCTTGTCCAAGTTCCATCACTAACAATTTTAATTACAGGTAGGTACTGACATAAAAGTTTTAGTTAATGTATAATTTTCCTTTGATAATGGTTATTATTGAAAATACATGTTGTTAGTATTTCTAAAGTACCACATATGCAAGGAATTAGTACTTAGTTTCTATTTAATATATCTTTAATATTTTATCATTTGCATATATAAATGTATAATATACTTTTACTTAATATATGTACACATAACTTTAATGTATGTGTGTTTCACTTTTAAGTTAACTTATTAACTGAGAGTTTACTTACATTTTGCAAGAGCATCTTCTAATTCACTTTACATAGAAAGATGGAAGTGTGGGGCTAGTTGCTCTGTATACTTCTCAACCAAGTCCTGGAGGTCAGCTCAGGTTAACCTCACCCAAGCAGGCAGTGTTACTCTGGGAAGAGTGTTCTCCAGTTTGGGTCAACCCAGGTCATCACAGACACATGGGACCATGATGTACAGTGAGCGACAGGGTAGATGGGCCCTGAATAGGACATCTGGCACTGATTGCAAGATACACTGCATAGTTCAGGATTTAACGCTATCATAAAAATCATTGCAAGTTATAAGAAAACTAAAAATGCATAATGGGATGGAAATTAATGATGAATAATTAAGATACTATGCACAATCTAAAAATTCTAGCCACATGGCAGTAGTTCCTTCAGTATTTATTGAATGCCTCTTACATGTTTTCTTGCTCTGAACCAGACATAATCCTTTTTGAAAATAGCACAGGAAAATGAACCCACAATCATGTTAACAGCAACAAATGAAGATCAAGTGAACAGCAGGGAGAGTTAGCTTGCGGGAGTCAGAGAAGGCCTCTTTAAAGAAACAACAGATAAACTGAGACCCTGAGAATGACTGACAAAATTAGGAGAGATAGTATTTTGAGTAGAAGGGATATGTGAGTCAAGAGGTTAAGGGACCGTGAATATTCTGAAGAACAGGAAAATTCCTTGCCATATAATGATACATTTATATATCTGAAAGTTAAGCTTCTCATGGTGAACTGAGTGGCTGTGCTGTTGTGATAACTTAAGGGCAAATAGTGGGAGGAAGTTATGGGGGGGGGATGTGTGGGAGAGAGAGGGGTGAGCCTCTGTGCTTATAAATCTTTATTGTGAAAAAAAATTTAAAAATCCATTGTTACGGAAGCACAGTCAGAGGAAGAGGTTCAGGGATGTCTTTGCTATGGAGTCAGCAGGAGCTTTTAAAGATGCGTCAAGATTCAGTTCCTTTCAATCTGTCAGTCATAGGACATGGTCAAAGTCAATGAGAAGGCGGCATGCCAATTTACATTCTAAAAAAAAAAAAATCAAATATCTGGGCCTGGCGTGGTATCCTGGTGGCTAAGCCTAGTGGTGCCTTGCATGTGCCAGGAACCCATATGGGCGCTGGTTCTAACATGGTGGCCCTGCTTCCTATCCAGCTCCCTGCTTGTGGCCTGGAAAGCAGTCAAGGACAGCCGAAAGCCTTGGGACTTTGTGCCCAAGTGAGAGACCCAGAAAAAGCTCAGGGCTCCTGGCTTCGGATTGACTCAGCTCTGGCCGTTGCAGCCACTTGAGGAGTGAGTCAGTGGATGGAAAATCCTCTCTGTGCTCCTCCTCTGTATATCTGACTTCCCAATAAAAACAAATCTTTTTAAAAAATCAAACGTCTGCATATGAGCACTAGGAAATAGGCCAAAGGATGCTAATCACAGTATTATTTGTAATAACGCAAGACTGCAAACACAGTGAATTTTTAACAAAAGATGAACTGTGACATGCCTGTTTCATGATAATGGACTGTTAGCAGTGAAAACACAGATTAGCTCTGCACACTGTGGACCAGTTGGAGGGAGATCATACTGAACCAAAAATGCACGTCATGGGAGATCGTACAGTGATTCCACTAACTGCTCAAAAATACACAAAACTGAGAAAACTTGGGGGTATGTTACTGAATACAAGTCCAGGATAAAGACTATTTTAGGTGATGTAAAATCTAGCTGCATACACCAGGGACCTAAGGAAAAACTCAACAGTGTGCACGTGGATGTTAATGGTAACATTTATAAATTATGTATATTTGATAAACATTCTTTCATAGCTAACCACTGTTTAATAAATATTAAAGGTAATCTCTAGGGACTGTATTGAGAAGAACTGGAAGAATTGGGAACGTCCAGGAGGAGGCTGTTCTCATAACACAGGTAAGAAAGTGTGGAATGTGGGGCTAGGATGTCAATCAAAATGCAGGTGAGCGAGCGGATTTGAAGGCAAAGCTGACAGGTTAGAGTGGGAATCTATTCAGCATCAGAGTGAGATGTGGGAAGGATTCAACAGGGCTCTTATTTCATGCAAAATGGAAGAAACACACTTGTAGAACTAGTGATTTCCAAAGCTGTAATTTACTGGACACATACCACTTTATCAGAATCTATTATGGATTCCTAGTATATCACCTTACTGCACCACTTTTCTACATATGAAAATCACAGCTTAAAAATGTTTTGTCAAAAAACCCAGACATCTCAGCAGTTCACATCTCATAAGTGGCAGATTCATGAAAAAAATTCAAGCCAATTTTATTTCTTTTTCAGATACTTAACAGAAATTGGACAAGTACATTCACATAAACCTCAGGCTACATATTTGATGAGCTCATGTTAGTTACACATAGACTGTAAGGTGGGATAAAATAAATTTGAGTGGATTTTGATATTATGAATACCAAGATTGTACTGGCTTACTTTCCCAGCTCCTGTGCATGACTTAATGGTTAGGCACCTACAGGGTGCAGAAACACATCTGTGGAATAAATGTGAACTAACCTCTTTCCTGTATCCTGGAGTTTGGTAGAAACATTTGCCAAACTTGCATTCTTACTTAAAGTGCCATCCAAATCATCACCTTAAAAAGAAAGGGGCATTTTTCCCCACATTAACAACAGATGTTGATGTTAATTTAGGTGGCTAAGCAGGCATAACTGTTAACATTGTTAAATTACTGAACTGTCACTGTCACAGGACATCTTTGTTTCATAAAGTTTTCTTAGGGTTATCATCATAATGGGAGTTGCTTTTTTTAAAGCAAAGGAGGAACAGGGCATAATCTTAGAAATATTAGTGTTCATTCCTTTTTATTTGAAGTATACTTCTGTTGATTTCATTTTGCTTTTGGTAAGCTTTATCTTTCTAAAATGCAAACTAATTTAAAACATTCAAATGTCTACTTCCAAATATGATGCACATTAGAAATGAAACAATAAGCATAGCCTAGTAATGTGAAGCCCTAAAAGAGCTGCATGTTTTCAAACAGGAAATAAGTCACAGTAAACATCCAGCCTGGGCACCCCAGGAAGGCTAAATCATCTTTCCTCATTCCCACCATCCCATCTTCACTGCCCACATCACCTCTTAGTAGACATCCTTAAGGTTCTACCAAGAGAAAATGATTACGCATTTTCCCATTTAGCTTATTTATATTTTATAATATTCATTCTCTTAAAGCTCTGCTTCTGGCATAACATTTGAAAAAGAACTCTACAAGTAGGAACTAACACATGATTGTATAATCTACAGATAAGCCATTAAATGCTGCTGTATTACTTTATTTTTTATACAAAGACATACATTATACAGAAGTATATAATATTTTAAAATTCAAAAGGAAAGATTAAGACAAAGAAGATCCTGTATATCTCCATCTCTTGGGTTCTACATCTATTCTTCCACACCAGTATCCTCAGGAACTAGATCCAGCAGCAAACCTGATGTTGGCACCCCAGCCCCAGCAGTACCTTGCACTTCAAGAACAGGTGGTATAGCACAGTAGGTGCAGAGCCTGCCCAATGGACCTGAGAAGCAGGTACCTTTCCCCAGGGGATGTGGGTATCCCTGCCTGCCCCTGTTGTGTGGCACTTTTTCCTCTTGCCCTGGTACAGGCACAGCAGTGGGTTTTATACACTTCATCTATACCCCCACTGAACTTATTTTATCCAAAGGTATGGAAAGAATGAGATGGATCTTCCATCTGCTGGTTCACTTCATAAATACCTAGATTAGCCAGGGAGGAGCCCCAGTAAAGCTAGGCGTATGGAACTTAACTCTGGGTCTCCCACGTTAGTGCCAGGCACCAAAGTACTTGAACCATCACCTGCTGTTTGCATTAAAGGAAGCTGGATGGGCACCAAAGGAGCTGGGACTTTTTATTTTTTCAAGATATATTTAGCTTTGAGAGGTAGATTTTCCAGAGAGAAAATCTGGTTCACCCCTCAAATGGCCACAACAGTCAGAATTGAGCTGATCCAAAGCCAGGAGCCAGGAGCTTCCTCTGGCTCTATCCCATGGGTGTAGGAGCCCAGGGATGTGGGCCAGCCTCCGTTTCCTTCCTAAGCCATGAACAGGGAGCTGGATTGTATGTGGAGCAGCTGGGACACAAAATGGCACCCATATGGGATGCTGGCACCACAAGAGGAGGATTAGCCAGATATGCCACCATGCAGGCTCCAGGAACTGGGACTTGAAGCAAGTACTCTGATTCAACCATTGGGACAAATCCCTCATCAATCCCTTGTTCACCCATTCTGGGACCTCCTTTGACTCCAGTTATGCCCCTGCCACCAGTGGCCAACGTGACCACTCCAGCATACTGGGGCAAGCCCTTTTGTGACCCCAGTTACTGAGGCCTAGAACTTCCATACCCACAGCTATGACTCCTACAAGCCACTGCTGGGACCTGCATACCACTGTGGGGACTGAGAAGACTGTCCCCTGCTTCTCCCGTCAGAGCAGAAGGAAGAGATCACATCCCAGAGAAGGAAATCTTTAAAGAGACCCCAGTAGCAGCTTGTGTTGGCAAGCTTCAACCTGGTAAAAGAGATGTGGAGGTGAGGACACACCTCGTCTGTATCCTGCAGGGTTCTTCACACTGACCCTTCCATACTCACCTATGACCGTTTACACTCACTCAAAAATGAATAGTTTGCAGATTGCTCTGTGTGTACAGATGTTATGGGTACAAAAAGGCTGAAAAATTTTGGCCTTCCTTCTTTTATTTCCTTTTATAAAATTCACTAGCAGATGGTAAATTGCTATGGACTAGCTATGATATACTACTAATAAAACCTAAAAAAAATTTTTTTTCTGCAGGGTTAAGTACAGTGGCTGAACAGGCTAATCCTCTGTTGCCAGCATCTGCGTCCCATACAGGTGCCGGTTCATATCCAGGCTGCTCCACTTCTTGATCTAGCTCTTGGCCTTTGGCCTGGGAAAGCAGCAGAAGATGGCCTGTTTCCTTGTGAACCTGCACCCATGTGGGAAAGCCAGAAGCAGCTCCTGGCTCCCAGCTTTGGTTCAGCTCCAGTCATTGTGGCCATTTGGGGAGTGAACCAGTGGATGCAAGAACTGTCTCTCTTTCTGTAAAATCTGTTAAAATAAAAATAAATAAATCTTAAAAAAAAAAAACTTACGTTCTCCAAACCCTCCATTTTTATTCATCAAATCAAAGAAGGCATCAAGAAACCTGCAGAGAGTTACGACAATTGTTACGTCCTGGACAGGATACGGCTGGAACTTTCGATGTTTCTTAAGAAATTGTAGCCCATTGGTGACACTTCCATTAATCAGGAATTCAAGACAATCCACTCCTGACTGACCAATAACTTTAGACGTTTTCAAAAGCCATGACAGCATAAGGCTCCCATCCCAGGTCAACAGGATCCTATTAAGAAAAGGTACAGGATAACTGTTTATAAATAATCATACTATGTTCCCCCTGCTTCTTACTATTCTTTTCACCATGGTCCTCTACCAAATACAGTTTCCAATGATCATTCACCAAAGGGGAAATATTTGGAAACAGCTGAAGGTATTACCATTCTTTGGAGTGATTTTCACCTTACAAGCAAGCAGATGGTGGCTTTTGAGTAGAGAGGTGTGTGCATGGTGAGAGGAGCTGCTAACCTGCTAGTCAGCCCTGGATGGAATGGCTTTGTAGTTAAGTGGATTATAGCATAGCGGTAATCATTGGGCACAGAATAGGTTGATTCTTTCTCATGTCTTCTATCTCTTTACCAACTAATGTGCTTCCCAAGTTCTAAGAGTGAGGAAGAAAAGGTCCAAGGGCAAGTTTTCCTGTACTGGGAAAGTGATTCCCATCCCCACTCCAGTCTGTCTACTGCAAGCATGACTTAGAGTTAAGAAAAGCCTTGAAGTTCCAGGGATGAAGAGCGGTGTTTCTATTCCTATGGTACTCATCCTCAATCCTGGATCATGAGACTGAGGGCACACAAAACTTATGAATTACTGGAACTGTTCTACAGGATTTTAATCCAGTAGACAATGACTGGTGACTATCCTGAAGAACATATTTTCTTCAAAAGAAATTTAGTTTAAAAACTTACCAGGTAGACCATTGCACACCAGCTGACAGTAGCAGGACTGGCCTGAGAGAGATTGTCCACTTCAAAAATCACTCTTACCCTACTAGTTAAAGCTATTCTCTCACTGTTAGCTAGGCACAACATCCTGGTGTTGTCCAGTGCAGAATTCAGATTTTCTAACCACAATGTGTCCCCTGGACCATCTAAGACAATCCATTGCCAATCAAAATCTAGAGAGAAAAATGTATCCTTAATGTAGCTGAAAATACTCCCAGTCTTCTTTCCACAAAATCTTATATATCTTCTACTTTCATTTACAAGATATTTTCCAAGGTAGAAAGTGACAGTCTAGAAAATGGCAGAGGTGAATATGTTTATACGTAGCCTCTAATACTGACCAAGTATGAACAAATATTCATGGTAAACACTCATTCGAGGTTTAAACATCGTTTACACATTATTAGCTTAATGACATAATTAATCCCAAAATATGGATAGTGAAGAGAGCCACGTATTTATCTTTTGAATAGTAATGTTCTTGTGAATTGGCCTCTTTTACTCAGCAATAGTTTTTAGATGTGCTGCCACTAAAGAACAGCAACAGAAAATAGATGTCCTTGAGAGAATCAAATTGAGCAAGTGTAGAATGTATCATAATTGAAACCCATTTACTTTTTCAAAACTGTTAAAGTCTGTATAAGCTACAAAACCTAACAAAAGCAAACTAAAAACTACAGAACTTCACTCCTCACACTTCTGAAGGCCATGTAATCCAAGGTCAAGGTACCAGCCCAGTGAGGGCCATCAGCTTGGTTCACAGAAGGGCACCTTCTTGCTGTGTCCTCCCATTGCAAGAGGGGCCTTCTCTTCTCTCCTTCCTTCTTCTCTTCTACTTTCCTCTATCTTGTGTGTTTTAAGTTGAAAGGGCTGGCCCAGGCTAAAACCAAGAGCCCAGAACTCCTTCTGTGTCTCCTGCATGGGTGGTAGGGACCCATGCATGTAAGCCAGGGTGTGCATTAGCAGGAAGCTATATTAGAAATGGTGTAACCTGGACTGAAACCAGGCACTTCCCTATGCAGAGTGGGGAAAGAGAATGAATCTCTTCCATTTGCTCATTCTCTCCTCAAATGACCACAATGGCTGGCCAAGAACATCGTCTGGGTCTGCTGCGTGGGTGCACGGGTCCAAACATTTCGGACATCTCGCTGCTTTGCCAGGTCATTAACGGGGAGCTGGATCAGAAGTGGAGCAGCTGGTACTTGAATCAGCACACGTATGGGATACTGGGGCTTCAGGAGGTGACTACGCCACAGTGCTGGCCCCTCTATTTGGCTCTTTGAGAAACCAATGGCCACTTATAAATTCCAGGGCTTGATTAGTACTAGGTATATGTGGTGATATTATGCAAAGTTTAAATAAACCCATGAGAAAAATAAATTATCGATGGATGGAATATCATTAATTGAAAATGTATTTAAATATGTATTTGCAATTCACATGGGTTCAAAATTTCTTCTATATTAATCATATTTATGAAGTTTGGTAACACTTACTGTGACTTTCTGATATTTTAACATTTTTCTCTATGTCCTTCACAATATCATCATCAATATCTGCTGTATCTGAAGAATTCAGCCTGAAAACCTAAAACACAGAATCAATAATGCTTAATTTTTTTTAACTTGATGGTGATACTTTCCAACTCCAAATAACTACATGTAAATATGCTCTCTTGAGTAATAAAAATATAAAAGACAAAAATGTCCAATAGCTGAAAACACATAGCCAGCATCATATAATGTAACTGAGTTGTGATGGTTCATGTGTTTTAAAAACCCAATTTTGGTATTTTATCCCTGCAAAGAAAGCACAGGTTCAAATAACATAACCAAAGACAAAGAAGAAATTAAAAGTTTTCCAAATTTCTACCACCTGGAGACAGCTACCGACTACCAATGACATCTGGTGCATATTTTTCCTAGACCTTTTATTTATTTAAGAAGATTTATTTACTTTTACTGGAAAGACAGATCCAGAGAGAGGAGAGACAGAAAGATCTTCCATCCTGATTCACTATCCAAATGGCCACAGCAGCTGGATTTGAGCCAAGAGTCAGGAACTTCTTGAGTGTCTCCCACACTGGGGCAGCGTCCCAAAGCTTTGGGCCATCCCCTGCCACCCACACAGGCCACCAGCAGGGAGCCAGATGGGAAGTGGAGCAGCTGAACATGAACTGATGCCCACATGGGACCCCAATGTTGCAAGGGGAGAACCAGCCAACTGAACTATCACACTGGGTCCCCTCAGACCTTTACAACAGTTCTCAAAATTTAGGATACATAAGAATTATCTGAAGTTTGCCAACCTGTAGATTCTAAGACCTCATTCTTACAGATTCGTTAAAAAATAGGTTTGGGATGAAATCCAGAGATTTACATTTTTAATGTGCTTTACAGGTGATTGTAGTATACGCGGCTCTTCATAGTATTCTTTGAGAAATTCTGATGTCCTCATATAGTTAATTTTATTTAGGAGGGTTAAATGTCTCTCCAACTATACTGAGCACTATTTCATCAGCTGATTGGTATTGGTTTCCTTTACTATCAAGGGAAATAGTAGAAAAAACCAACCGTGAGAATCATGCTGGTGGTGCAAGACAGAAATGGAGCAAGTGTGTTCAGCCTTGACCCCGACCTTAGGAACGCAATGGACCATGACTAGTAGCTGTTAATTCCCAATTTCACTGGGAGGCAAGTCAGATTACAGTCTATTTCCAAAAAAGAAAAGGAGTGGGGAGGAGATTTTCACACTTCAAATGGCCACACAAACCAGGACTGGTCCAGGCCAAAGCCAGGGACCCAGAATTCCATCCGGACCTGCTATGTGGGCAGCAGTAACTTAAGCACATGCAGCATCTTCTGCTGCTTTCCCAGGTGCATCAACAGGAAGCTGGATCAGAAGCTGACTAGCTGATATGGGAACTTGTACTTTGATCTGGGATGTTAGTTTCTTAAGTGGTGGCTTAGCCCACTGGGCCACAATGCCATCCCCAACATATTTTAAAAAATAGATTCTATTAGGTTTCTTTCTAAAAGTTTGTGACACTAACAATTCCACCAAGGTCTAATGCAGCTTTCTCACATCTTCTCTAACGCTGCATGTGGTCACTAACAACATAGATTTTGATTCAAGTTATAGAGATCATGATAACAGAGAAACCTACAGAGTAACAAAGTAGATTAATGGTTCTTAGTGAAACCATTTCCTGTGGGAAAGACAGCCACTCTGGGATTTGGAAATTGGGGATTGAAAGCTAGTGATTAGAAAGTTTATCTCAACTGCTTTCCCCTGGCCACAGGCAGGGAGCTGGATGGGAAGTGGAGCTGCCGGGATTAGAACCGGCGCCCATATGGGATCCCGGGCATGCAAGGCGAGGACCTTAACCACTGCGCCATCGCTCCGGATCTTTACTCTGTTAGACCTATCTTCAGACCATAGAAGGTCTCCCCAAGAGGCCACTGAACTTATCTGGACAATAAGACGCTGAACTTTATGCTAGGCATGTGTTTGCAAGCAATGAATCTCAACTGAACTTGAACTATGGTTATGCAACAAGGTGGAGGAATCCACCATGGGGGGAGTGGTATGGGAGGGGTGGGGGGAATCCCCAACGCCTATAAAACTGTACTACATAATACAATGTAAGCAACAATAAAAAAAAAAAAAAGAAAGAAAGTTTATCTCTGGGGTGATAACATTTAAAAATTATATCATGTAAAGGTTGGAAAGTAATGTGAAATATGCCAAGAATCTCTAAATTGTATACTCTCAATGGGTACATTTTATCTGTATGTTTTACCTCACAAAAGTGTTCTAACAAAACTGAATGAGATTTTGTTTAAATTACATTGAACCAATAGCACAAGTTAGGAAGAATTACCATCTCTATAATATTGATGATGCATTGGGTCAGCTTCAGCCATTGTGGCCATTTGGGGAGTGAATCAGCAGATGGAAGATTTTTCTGTCTCTCTCTCTTTGTAAGTCTGCCTTTCCAATAAAGATAAACACATCTTAAAAAACTATAAAAGTGAT
This sequence comes from Ochotona curzoniae, assembly GCF_017591425.1. Taxonomy (NCBI): domain Eukaryota; kingdom Metazoa; phylum Chordata; class Mammalia; order Lagomorpha; family Ochotonidae; genus Ochotona; species Ochotona curzoniae. The sequence goes on along the minus strand of NW_024466570.1, from coordinate 27,633 downwards.
ATCTAGAAGTAGAATAAAACTAGACAACTACTCTTTCAAAGTATCAAAAAGAACATGCGAATCAAAGAAAACAAAAATTGAATAATTAAAACACAATGCTACCATAAATAAACAATAAACTCAAACATATGAGAAGCATTTTAAAATTCTTTGGTATTTTTGATTATAATATTCGTCTTTTAATTATTGATATTTGTTGAAGTTACTGTTATACCAATGGGTTTCTAACGTTTTATTACCAATTTTGATAAGCACTTAACTAATCCATATTAAATAAAAATACACATGCTATGCTAAACTTACATTAGACACATCTGAGATTCTTGAAGTTGGTCCAAGATCAGTGTTCACATAAACATAACTTCGAATCATTGCTGACAACAATCCATCAGTCCACTCCATCGTATTAGGGTCCAGCCGCCCATACAGTTCATCGAGAGTGATACACTTTGGATTTAACACACAGACATCTATTTTCCCTTTTTTGCCGGGAATCTGGGAGAAATCCAATGTAAATTTTAAGACACTAATGCATAGTACAACTATTTAACTGTTTCGCACTGTTATGGTTAAAGGGCTTTGGGAGAAACATTTTATGCCAAGGACAGATTGTAAAGATAGCAATTTTCACAAAGCAGTAAAATTTAGTAAATCAATACAGGTGGATTTGTACTTATGCAGGATATAATTTTTTTTCTTAGCTGTCATAACAAAATATTACAGATGGGGAGTCTTAACAGAAACTGACAATCAAATGGGGAAAAGGAAAGGAATCAACTGTCTGTATTCACACATGACAGTATTCTCTGTGTAGAAAATTACCAAGAATTTACACACACACTTCATGACTGTCAGCAAGCTGACAGAGTACAAGATAAAAACCACAAAGTCAGTTGTGATTCTATGCAACAGCAAAGAACAAACAGGACATTAAAAAAAATAGTTTCGTTTATAACAGCATCCAGAGAATAAAATACCAAGGGGTAAATTTAATTAAAGGAGAAAGATTTGTGTAATGAAAACTACAAAACACTGCTGAAAGCAATTAAAGTTATAAAAATGAAAAGACATTCTACGTTCATCCTGTAGAAAATCTAATACTGTTAAGACGATAATGCCCCCCAAAAGGATGTGTGGATTCAACGGAATTCATAATCAAAATCACAATAGCCTTTTTTTTTCTCATTTAAAAAAAATTTTTTTTAATTGTTAATCACATTGTATTATGTGATATATTTTGTAGGCACTGGGATTCCCCTTACCCCTCCCACAACCCTACCCCCATGGTGGATTCCTCCACCTTGCTGCATATTCACAATAGCCTTTTATGCAGAAATAGCAAAGTCAATCTTCAAACTCTCATGAAATTTGCAAGGGATTCTGAATGACCAAAGTAATGCTCATGAAGAAAAAAAAAAGTTGTAGAACAAAGTTGGAACTTCCCAATTCCAAAACCTATCATACAGCTATACAGTAATCAAAAATCACCAATCCTGGCATATGTACCCAAATACAGAGTATTGGAATAGAGCAGAAAGCTCACAAATAAACCCAAATTTCTGTTGCAAACTGATTATCAAGAAGAATGCCAAGGCCATTCTGGGGGAGGGGGAAGAGAATGAACCAACAAATGGGGCCAAAACTGCATATCTACATACAAAGGAATGAAGACATACCCATTTTGTACTCATGAATAAAGATTAATTCAAAGGGAATCAATAATAAGTTAAAGAGCTCAAACTATGAAGCTCTTCAAAGGAAACAAGAGAAAAATCTTCAAGTCACCAAATTTTTCAATGGATTCTAGGGTTTGATATTTAAAGCATAAGTGACAAAGAAAAAAATATATATATAAATGCTTTCTCCAAAAGGATGACTCTTGTGCATCAAAGGTGCATGGTCAGGAAAGGAAAAGGTCACAGACCAGACAGAAGTATTTACAAATCATGTGTCTGAGAACAGCTTTACACCCAGACTATGCAAAGGACTCTTAGAACTGAACAACTAAAAAAAGGGAACCTTATTTAAAGACAGATAAAGAACATGAACAAATGTATCTCAAAGAAGATATGTAACTGCTGCCACCTGGGATGCTATTGTCCTCTGTGGCTACTGGTTCATCTCTGGCTGCTCTATTTCCCTTCCAGCTCCCTGTTCATGGCCTGGAAAAGCAGCAGAAAATGGTCTAAGTGAACGGGCCCTTATCACCCATGTGGGAGACCTAAAGGAAGCTCCTGGCTTCAACTCTGGCTGTTGTGGCCATTTTCAGAGTGAACCAGAGGTTGGAAGATTCTCTCTCTCTCTCTCTTTCTTTCTGATTCTCCTCCTTTTCCTATAGCTCTCTCAAATAAAGCAATATTTTAAAAAGAATACAAAAAAGAATTCAATATTCATTTGCCATTAAAAAAAGGTATATAAAAACTATAGTGGAATATAGCTGGCATCCCCTGTAGGTACTGGTCCACGTCCCAGCTGCTTCACTTCTGACCTTGATCCCTAATAGTAGCCTGGGAAAAGCAGCAGAGAGTAACCAAGTACTTGTGCCCCTGTCACCAGTGTGAGAGTCAGGGAATGAGACTCCTGTCTCTTGGCTTTGGTCTGACCCATTTCTAGCCAGTATAGCCATCTGGAGAGTGAACCAGCAGGTGGAAGATCTACCCTTCTCCCTGCCACTGTCTGTCTCTCCCTTTTTCTATGCAACTCTGTCATCCAAACAAACACATATTTTTAAAAAGAATGGTGACCCACTACATGAATTCCTTTAACCAAAATGTTTCATCCTAACTGAAACACACAACCACAAACTGAAAACTTGACTTTTAAGACTTGTGCAATGTATTTCCAGCAATATATCTTTATATAATGTAATTGAAGTACACTACTTGAATTTGTACTGAATGAAAATATATCATTACTACATAGGAGCTAGTCTATGAATCCTAGGATAATTTAACAATAGTAAATGTGTCAACATAGCTTAATCACATTAATCAAATAAAAATTAAAAAGTAGATGCCAAAAATCATTTAATAAGCTGCAATGTTCAAAAGTTGAAAGAAAAGGAGAATAATAATCTCAAAAGCATGATAAAAAAATTTATCAGAAACCATGACAAAACATCGTATTAAATGCATAAATATTAATTGCATTCCAGAGGAAATGAGGAGCAATTTTATAGCTAACATGGTTTTTGGAGAGTATATCAATAAGAACATAAGTTATGTAAATATTGGAAATAAAACTAATTCATTTCTATGTCGAAGATTACTCAATTTTTAAACAGTAAGGCATCTAGATATGAAATATACAGTTCAACAATTTTATTTTATACTGAAAATAACAAGTTTTAGATATGAACTCACTATAATGATTCTTCACTACAAAGTTCCTAGCAATAAATTTAACACTTATGTAAAGAGAACATAAAACACTAACTGAAGTTCAGAATCTGACCAGGATCTAACCAAATAAACAGTTTATTGAGTAGATCATTTACCTTTGAAGCAGACTGTCTTTCTGTAACTGACAATAAGTCAGCAATTGGCAACAATATTAATGCATTTTCTAAAATTCTCCGGACTGTAGTCTTTCCTCCACCTGTTGGGCCCACTAACATCACACCAACGCACACCTGGAACACAATTTACACATGCATTCATATAGTTGCCTGTATCAACTGTGTACCGGCCAGCTGGGCCCGTAGCATGGACACTGCGAGGGTCAGGGAATCAGACACCAACAGGAGACCAGTAGTGGTGGAAGAGGCCTCTCTCGGCCTCCCTTTATTCAGCCATATATACCTTTCCCCCAAGCCTGTAGCAGAACAATTGGATGCTAATGAGTCTGACAGACAAGGTGCCACTAGCCTCCAAGCCATTTCCTGCAGGAGCCAAGCTTAACAAATGCTAATCAACTCCTCAGCCTACAACAAACTGACCATCTTCTCCAATTTATTCTTTACTTCACTGTCACCTGGCTTCTACTTTCACTGACAAGGTTAATGCTCACATCACCAGGAACACAAGTCAAAAAAAGGATGTGCAATCTTCTTAGCAGAGAAGTGAACACAAATGCTTTGCCAAACGGGCTAATCACAGAGAACAGCAACTTCAAAGGAGGTACAACTATGATGCAAAATATTTTATAGTATGTTTGAATGGGTTTTACAACTATATTGATGGGGTGAGGGTCAAAGATGAACCTGCTCAGAGTTAAGGTGAAAAAACACATAATAAAGACTTGGGAGCTAGCTAATCAATAAACTACTTTGTTTTAAAGAATAACAAGAATAACAAATTGCTCTATTTCCCCTCTGGATCTTACCTTTGGAAATCCATGCAAATAACTGCCAAATGCCATACTACACTTACCTGAAGTTGAGCGTAAAACTGTATGACCTTCTCTTTCTGGGATGGCCAATGTTGCAGATTTAATTGTTGTGTTGCAACACATATTACTTTCTAAAAGGAAATAACAGTAATTTAAAATCTACTCTTAATTGAACTTTTTTTTTAAAAGAAAGATTATTATTTTTATTGGAAAGGCAGATTTATAGAGAGGAGAGACAGAAAGATCTTCCATCTGCTGGTTCACTCCCCAAATGGCCACAACTGAGTCAATCTGAACTTAGGAGCCAGGAGCTTCTTCTGGGTTTCCCACATGGGTGCAGGGTCCCAAGACATTGGGCTATTCTCCACTGCTCTTCCTGTCCATAAGTGAAGAACCAGATAGGAAGCAGCCAGGACACCCCATATGGGATGCTGGTGCTTGGAGCTGGAGGGTTAGCTAGCTGAGCCAACGCACAGGCCCCTTCTAAATTGAACTTTTACATTTAAATATCCCAAACCTCTCTTAACTAAGTACAAATTACTATCCTTCGGGTAATAATCCTGTGAGAATAATGAAACCATTATTTCTCTCTTGAAAAAAGTGTAACACCACATTTTATGTTCACAGATCCCTGGCAACATAAATCCTTCTCCAAACTAAGAACCCATGTTTTAAGATACATTTAGACTATTGCTCACTGGGAGCAACTAGTTCTTAATACCCACATTGGATGAAAATATAAAGTGTCTATCTTTTGTGGTCCTAATCATCATAAAGTTGTAAAATTTGCATATTTAAATATTTCAGTGTTAAGAATATGCTATGGGCCCGGCATGATAGCCTAATGGCTAAAGTCCTCTTGCCTTGCATGTGCCAGGATCCCATATCAGCACCAGTTCATACCTCAACTGCTCACTTCCCATCCAGCTCTGTGCTTGTGGCCTGGGAAAGCAGTTGAGGACTGCCCAAAGCCTTGTGCCCTTGTACCTGCCTGGGAGACCTAGAGGAAGTTCCTGCCTGCTGGCTTCTGAACAGCTCAGCTCTGCTTGTTGTGGCAATGACAGATCTTGGAGAGTGAACCAATGGACAGATCTTTCTCTTGTATCTCCTTCTCTCTGTATATCTGCCTTTCCAATAAAATAAATCTTTAATAAATGAGAATATGCTATGACGGCATATAAAATTTGCAAGAATGAAGACATGATGAGGTTGTACAATCAACTTTTCCAGGTAGCTACAACTTGGAAAGATAAAAAGAGGAGGATTTACTCCAGTGTGGACACAAATAGCAGCTATGCCCACGGACAAAAACTGGTTTGTCCGATCTCCTGTTCTGTTTTTCATTGCTTTCATCCCTGCAGTGTGATAGAGTAAAGCAACAGTATAATACACTTAACAGGATAGTACAACAGAAAAAAGTAGCTCCTATGACAAGACCAACTGGAGGTGATTAGCTAGCAGACTCTTTAACCATAAGCTCTTTCAAATGGAGCTGATGAGCTCTCCCACTCAAAGCCCAAATTTTGGATAGATTTAGATGCAGGGGTTATGAATTCTCTTCCTCTAATTATATAAACCTGGAAATCTCACAGGTATGAAACAGGAACAGCATGGGATACAGAGATGCACAGCATCAGAATCAGATTTCAGATAGACCAGCCATTGGCTAAACATTTCCACACATTTGAAATAAAGTCACATCTTATACAATATTTGTGGCTGTATGTACTGTCCACTAGAGCCAGCTGGATGGGAAAGAGTGTGTAGTTGACATGCTGGGATGTGGTTTTGGTGGTTTCTCAGTTAAGGGAACCACCTGGACCCATCACAATTGCCTGTTTAATGTAACTTTGATGCTTGAATTTCAGGTGAACAAACTCTATATTTAATGAGATACAGTACTTTATGGGCAGGTCATCGCGCAGGCCATCAAATGCAAGGGTGTTCATTTGGCCTAGCTGTTGAGCCATCCCAGCCATGCACTGAAGTGCCTGGGTCAACATGTAGCTCCACTCCTGACTGCCGTTTCCTCGTAAAGCGGATCCTCGGGTGTGGAAGTGATGACTCAAATAATTCGGTAGGAGCCCAGGATTGAGTTCTGGGCTCCCAGGAGTGGCTCATGCTAGCAGTTATTTGAGAGTGAACCAATGGATGAGTGTTCTCTATGCCTCTCAAAAGAAAAGCAAACACACTAACTAACTAAAAAACTGGGTTACTCCAAACTTAGTATTGAAATAATTGCAACTTTAAATTATGATCTTTGTAACACTGCTATGAATTCTATACTACAATCTGGTAACAACTTACTAAGCTGTTAGTAGGTTACATATTTATAAATGTGAAAACAGGCAAATGGAGGGAATAGCAGAATGGACTCACATGATTGTATAGAGAACTTTCCTATACATTCAGACTGTCATAATGAAGCCAATGAAAAGATGGATTTGCAATCAAGGCTCAAAAATAAATCAGTAGGGATGCAGTATTGTGGTGCAGCAAGGTAAGCCTTTGCTTGCGATGCTGGCATCCCGTATTAGAAGGTCCCGCAGTAGCGTGCTGGTTTGAGGCTTGGCTGCTCCATTTCCAATCTAGTTCCCTGGTTATGCACCTGGGAGTCCTGAACTCGAGTTCTGGTTCTGGCATTAGCCTGCTGAGTCCCAACCACCGTGGCTATTTGGTAAGTGACCCAATGGATGGAAGATCTTTCCCTCATTCTTTCCCTTTTGCTTTGTATCTCAACTTATCATCAATGCTCATTTTAGGAAACTAGCAGATTTTGTCCAAATAAACAGAAACTTGCATACCATTAAAACACTAAAATATAAATAGAATAACATGAGCCTGTAAAAAAAATCCAAATAAATCAATGCAAAATAGGCACTTCCTAAATAGAATGTCAACTATAAAAATAAAAATATAACCAAAGAATATACTAGGATTCAGTTGCCATGTCTACAAAATAGGCCAATACACCAAACAAAAAAAGCACATTGAGATCACCAGCCCTAACTCTGTGGAATATTATAAAAAGACATATCCCTGCATCCCTGCCTTCCACTGTGCTGGTCTTGGATGTAGGCAGGGATCTGAAGAGTGCCAGGAATCCACATGCTAGCATTTAACAGAGACAGTTAAACTCTATGGAGATTGAGCCAATGGCTACAAGCTGATGTTGATAGGATTACAGGGCTCCACTGTGCCAGGGTTTTACTGTTTCAGTCTTTTGTTTTCACAACTATGGCTTTGTGATTCTCAAAGCTCTCCCTTCTACATTGAAAGGACAAACACATTATCTTCATCGGACATTTGAGAGAATTGAGAAACAAGCTAAATAGCAGCCTTCCTGGCCCAAGGATACACAATTCATCTGGCCATGGTGTTCTGAAAACTCTTGTTGTTCCCCAAAAGGGAAAATATAAATGCCCAAGTATTGTTAAAAATTCTGATTTATTTTTGAAAGGGAGAAGGAAGGAGACTGTAAGTCTTGTGTCCACTGGTTTACTCCCCCAAATTCCTGCAACAGCTGATGCTGGATCAAGCTAAAGACAAAACCTGGCAACTCTTCAGTCTGTTTGCTCCTCATGGGTGGTAGGGAGTCAACTACATGAGCCACCCACAGCTGCCCACAGCTTCGGTGTTAGTAGCAAGTTGCAATCTGAAATGGACTGGGCAGTTGTACCAAAATATGATACAAGGACCCCAAACACCTTACCTAGATCTTCAAATAATTTCATCCCTCAAATTAACACATGCAAAAAATATTTCTGGAAAAAACTGTAGTATTTAGCGTATTAACTTAATTGCTAATTCATGGCTAAATAACTCATGCTGATTTTTAAAGGTCTTAATTACCTCCAAGGCAGACGGATTTACTTTTGTGGTTGTCACTGAAGGAAAAATATCTCCTATAATCATTTCAAAAAGTGGAATATCTTCAGGAGGAAATTTTGGTAAGCTAGCTTCTCTTATAGCCTTGGTAATGACCAGTGTCTCGGCTGCTTCAGACGCATCACTTTAACAACAGAAAATAAACAAGTTAACACATCTATCTGCTGACATTAAACATCATCCAGGGGAGGGCCAAAACTAGGCTTGTTAAGCCATCTGGTTGTCAGGGTCACCAAAATAATACTAAATAGAACGTACAGCCAGGCATGCAAAGAAACAGCCAACACCATCCTTGGCTCTAGGGAACAGTTGGTGCTGGCAGCTGGGACGTATCCCTGATGCTACCATTCCTGGTACCTGGCTACAGATGTTGCCATGGCTGTAACCCACCAGAACAGGTTCTATATGTGTCTGGTTTCCTTTTTTACTGTCTGCATGTTCTGATTTTGACAGCTGTGTCAGATTTGCTAAAGTTGGACATCAAAGTCACAGCTACAAAGCAGTTTGGAAGAGCAAGCAAGTGGCTTAATGGATATTCACTAAGGAATACAACCTCAGCTGCGGCTGATTGGAGCACGGCAGTGACCTGGAAGAGTGATGCGAGGGTCAACCGACCTTCCACTCAGAGGAAGGCTGAGGATTTTCAGTTCAATGAAACAGATGATACTAGATACTGCTAAATATTTTCAATATATTCAATATTTTCAATCTGCAGTTAGTTGAATCCATGGATACAGAACCTGTGCATGTGGAGGCCACTGTGTGTTTATGCGGGCTTACATCCTAACTTGTTGCTCTTCTGGGGCTAGGGTTGTGCTGTAGCATGTACACCTGCCACCTGTGAGGTTGGCAGGCCATATGGGAGCCAGTTTGTGTCCTGGTCTCATCACTTCTGATCTAGCTTTCTGTTCATAGCCCAGAAAAGGCAACAGAAAACGGTCCAGGAGTCTGGGAGACAGAAATGAAGCTCCAGATCGTGGCTTCAGCCTGTCCCAGCCATGGCCACTGCAGTCATCTGGGGAGTGAACCAGCAGATGGAAGCTCGCTCGTGCTCTCTCTTTTTACCTCTCTCTGACTCTTTCAAATAATCTTTTAAAAAAGTTTATTGCTTTTCTAAATGGACTTTTATTATGTTTTTCCTTACATGAAGGTTCATGTATATACAAGAAGAAAACATTGCTCTGGGGAAGCATACTGGATAACTGTGCATATTTCCTTCCTTTCGTTGTATTCTTAGGTAGTTTCTACAGGTTTTCCTGTGACACTCTAGCTACCGGTTTTTTCCCATTACTGAAAGTTCTACAAATTACTTTCCCAGTGACACATAACTCTCTTTGACGTAACATTCAATTCCAAATTCAACGTACCTTTGAAACTGCTGTTTCTCCTTTTCAGCAATTGCTAAGACTGTCTTCAGAAACCGCAAGCCGAAATCATAATGATCCTATCAAACATTGAAGAGTTGAGTTATATTATATATGTGCCGTCTAAAAAAGGTGAAATCAGAGAATCTAAAAGTTCAATCTTTGAACTTCAAAGAAAGAGTAACAGGTTAAAAAACAACTTTAACTAAAAGTTAAAAAAATAACAATTAGCATCCCAATAAAATTTTCTTTCAACTAGAAAGGGGTAGATTGAAGCAATATTAGTAAGAGAAGTGGTTTGGAAAAAAATGTGGCTACCTGATCAAAGCATTTCGGATTGGAAACAAATAATCATTAATTGGCATCAGGAATACTTGGGAACTTTATGGAAATTCTGATTCTTTAGCTCCACAGACATAGAATACAATCTCTACAAAATTCATAGAAAATGCATATCATGAACAAACTCATGCATTTCAAAAAAATTTTTTTGTACCCAAGTAATTTGTACTGACTTGTCCTAACACACCTGAATCAGATCTAGTTTAAGGCATTCAGAAAACTATCAGTTTAAAACGTGCTCCTGGGCCCAGAGTGGTAGCCTAGCGGCTAAAGACCTCGCCTTGCATGTGGTAGAATCCCATCCAGCTCCCTGCTTGTGGCCTGGGAAAGCAGTCGAGGACGGCCCAAAGCCTTGGGACCCTGCACCCACATGGGAGACTTGGAGGAAGCTCCTGGCTCTTGCCATTGTGGCCGCTTGGGGAGTGAATCAACGGACAGAAGATGTTTCTCTCTGTCTCTTCTCCTCTCTGTATATTTGACTTTGCAATAAAAATAAAGTCAATCTTTTTTTTTTTTTTCTTAAAGTGCCCCTACCAGAGCAACAGGAATTCTGCTAAGATTAGAGTGAGAGTAGACATCAAACTTATGGCAAAGCTTGGATGAAGGAGTGTGAGATCACTGATGCTTAAGAGAAGTTACAGGAGCAAAGATTCAAGGCAAGCACTCGTTTATGAAAGGCAAGAAGGAACAAGATGATGTTGAGGATGGTGCTTGTGACAGGTTACCCAAATGAGTGAAAAAAGTTAATATTGTTGGTGCCGTTTACTAGAGAGGCTCGGAAATCAACAGCAGGAGAAAAAAAAAAAAAACACTGTGCACCTCAGACATACAGACTAGGTCAGGTTGCAGATTCTGACTGCAATGTTCAACGCAGCCAACTTTCTGTGTGCAAATGTTGTACTCAGATCAGCTGGAGATATGCACAGAGCGGTCAATGAAAGCTTTAAGCAAGCAGGATCAAGATCCTGATGCGAAGGCTCCTGGAGACAAGACATAAGCAAACCACACCAGGAGGTGAAGTTTCAGTCAAGAGCAGAGGTCACAGCACGGTTTTATGGGATGCTCCAATCCTTTTCCTGCTGGTTTTCTTCTGGTGGGCCAAGAATGATAATGTCTGCTTCTTGAGGAACTATTTTAGCAAATAGCCAAAGTTTAAGCAGAGAGACTGTCTGCCCCCAGACAATGCTTCTGCTCGTTTTCCATGTCGTAAGGACAATTTGTTGAGAGTTTGTTGGGAAATCATCAGGCATCCACCTTATAGCCATGATTTGACTTCTATTTGGTTTCTAGTCTTAGGTCTTTAAAGGACATCCATAATAAAATATTCATTCATGAAAAGACCGACATAGCAAAGTTCCCAAGATCCTTAATTCTTCAAGGATGGACTGATATCATTGTTTATGTTGAAAAACAAACTTTGAATTTAATACTACTTTTGCATTTAATAATTTGTATTATTTATTTGTACTTTGTTATTATTCATACTTTATTATAAACTATTATTCTATATAATTACTTTGTATATTTTGTATACTTTGTATATTATACTTTTGTATAAATACGTCGTTATTTGTATAATTTATATTATGACTATTAAAATAACTATTAATAATTTGCAGTAATACTATGTATTTAATAATTTGTATTAGTACTTTTGTATTTACTAATACTTTCATATTTAAATGTAATTCTTCAGTTTCCTGTAAACATTTTGAAGTCTTCTCATAAAATTAAAAACTGGGCTGGAGAGTGGGGAAAGAAATGCAAAATAAGCTTTGAAACCTCTGCTTTCTATGTTAGCTTTCTTGTATGGAATATTATGATTTCCAGGTTTTGAGGAAATCTCAATTTGGGATCTTGAATGACTTACATCTTGCCTAACGTTGAAATTGGAACATAGACTCAACGTGTTTGTGGGGACTCTAGCTCCATTATTTATATTTTCCATTATTTGTAGTATCGTTCCTGGATCAACATCAGGTAAGTACTACTGAGGTTATTTCTACATGTTTTTATTCTTATACAATCACCTTGAAATACTCTACCTTTTGTGAGAGCTGTTTGTGAGCTAATTCACAAAGGCTGACCAGCTTTCCAGAGAGTGATCTGGAAGCCTTGAATCCAGCTGAAGACATAATGGTTTCAGCAATCATTCGATAATCGGGCACCATCATTGCCACTGGGCGAAACAGAGATCCGAAGTTTTGTGGGAGCTCTACTCGACCTGGGTAACTTAATAGGGGAAAAAAAAACATCAAAGAGATCATCAGTTTCCCATATTTCAAACAGGGAACCACGTAGCTTACATGCAACCACCTCCCCACTGTCACCAGATAATTCCATCAACTTTTTATACAACCTTTCTCTGAAAACTGAGTTTTCAAGATAGTTTCTATTTCACAGAGCTTTTTGATTTATTTCATTTTGCCTATGCCTCTCCCTGATATCCACCATGGAACAGCTTCCTTATGATGCGCTGGACCATAGCAGTGTTCAATCAGGTTTTATTGAACCTGCCCCTCCTCCACTCCCTGAAACCACCATTTTCTTATTTCTTCTGCCACTCATCAGCGTTTCTGCCTGGGTTCTCTTTGTGACACACTGCTGATCTTTTTCTTTTTCTCTGGCTATGCATGAAGTGAAAACGCCCCTTGGGCAGAAGCTTCCTGTGGGGCTCATCCACACGGAAAGAGGCCGAGTTGCAGTTGTTCCTACGTGATGTGGTTAGCGGACTGAACTCAGACTGGTGGTAGAAGGTAAATGATTTTGAAAAATCAAGCAAACGTCTATCCGTGGATAAGATTTTAGAAAAAGACTATGATCTATGTCTACTCTCACCAGACTCACCAACACTTACCCAGGTGTCATGGTGATGAATATTGCACAAAACATATTGATACGAATCTCTTTTCCTTCCAGTACAAACCTGTGAGATAGGATTCATCACTGAGACACTGGTTTTGTGTAGGCCAGAGAATGCTAGAATTATAGGTGAATTTAGGAACTCACCAAAGGCAATGCCACATCTAAACCAAAACAGAACATGCCGGGAAAAACAAAGGCGAGAGAAAGGAGAACACAGATGTTCATCTCAAGCCACAGCTGCGATGCCCGGTGGGATCCAGCCATTAGTTGATCACAGCTAAATCTTTTGGGTACATATCTGAGCTGATTTACCCAGGGAAAAGAATCCAAGGAGATCTGTAGGAAATATCAGGGCTCTGCGTGGATGACACAGAAGAAAGCAGGGTGGGGCACATGGTGGCATGTTTTAGCATGGAAAAGAGTCTACTTCCCAAGTCCTCCCACCCAGAGGGGCAAAACTTTGGGAGGACTGTGACAAAACTTTCAGCAGGAATATCACTGTTGGTACCAGCAGTAGGGACAATGGAGAGTCCGCAGTGCTTTCTCAGGTGGGCAAAACATGAGAGGAATGTGATAAGATCTGGGGACCTCACCAATTAAAATGGAGAACATGTTTTAGGAATTTGAGTTAGCAAAATGTGGGTTATTGTGACCCCCAACTATAACACTAGATTTGTAAAGTCTGGAATACACATTCAGTTTGTACAAAAATCTCTGACTAAAGCCACAAGTTACTGAACGTTAGCTTGAGCTAGAAATGTTAACAGAAGTTCTAAGCCATCAAATTAATTTATATCCATAAAGCAAACTACCCAGATTCCTAAATTTTATCTGAAAACATGTTTATTGGTGCATCAAAAACATCGGTTATTATAACATAACACCGTTACTACTTAAAAGCATATGTATAAAAAAAAAACAAATCAGCAAGAGAAAAAGTAAGCTTCAGCTGTGTGGTAAATATTTTTTCTACATATAAAATTAAAGAAAAAAATCCAAAAATATTGGTTTCTTCAGGTATAATCTCCTAAGATGAAGAGGTAAGATTATTCAAGTTGATTGAAAATGCACATATATGTTTGCATAAATCTCATCACTGATCCAAAGACCATTCCAAAGTTGGACACTCATTTATATTTCTCTACTCTGGCCTAAAACTATATGTATTTTTTTTTAACATAAGATTCACTTTCATTTATTTGAAAGACAAGGTCACAGAAACAAGAGATTGAATCTACTTTGAAGCAAATCTCCATTTTTACCTGTCATTTTCTAACTTATGTATGACAGTTACGGCAATCATGGTGAAACCTCACTTAGTATTCAGTTTATTTCACCAAGGACAATTTATAGACTTTTCCTAAGGTCTGAATTTAATGTTTAAAATGACCTACAGTGAGGTGGAAGCACATGACTTCACTTGGTCACTTTGGTCTCAGTAGTTTAGGTGACAAATGCTAAAGTGTGCCATCCTTTCCTCGATATTGGTCATTCCCAAAAGCTGAACAAACATTTACTAAAATATCTGATCTACAATAAGCTTATAGTTTAGTTTTAGCTGATGAGCATGACAGAAATTTATCCTAATTTTCTTTCAACTCCTCTCTATATTCATAAATGTTATCCATGTGCCATTGGGAAGATCAAGCATGAGCTAACTGACACCAGTGAAATCGGTCATCATGTGTTATGATGGAGTTGATTAATCCTCTATAACTTTATATATTAGAATTTTGCTTCATTGTTATTCTCCTTCCCTATTTTTAAATGTTGTCCCTTTAAGCCTTTTTCTCTCTTTTTAAAAATCTATCCTGGCTGCTCCACTTCTAATCCAGTTCCCTAGTTATGGCCTGAGAAAGCAGTAGAGGATGGTCCACGTCCCTGGGACCCTGCATCCACATGGGACACTTGGGAAGAAGCTCCTGGCCCCGGGTGTTGGGTCAGCTCAGCTCCAGTCATTGTGGCCATCTGGGGAGTGAATCAACAGATTGAAGAGCTCTCTCCCCCATCCCTCTTGCTATAGAATTTGCTCCCCAAATAAAAATAAATCTTAAAAATATATATACATATAATCTGTAGGATCCAATGGTCAACACTATTATCGGGTACTAAGGATAAAAAGAGGAATAAAGCAGATAAACTTTTTAGAAGAATTATGACATCTTTGTTATATGTACATTTTATATCATTTGTCAAGCAAAGCAAACAGTGAAGGAAAGTGCCATTCCTTTTGATACGTGCTATAAAACAAAAACAATAAAACACCCCAAATAAAAAAGCTCTGAAGACCCCATTTAGAGAATACCTGACAATAAATAACTAATCAGCAAACATGGAATGAATTTCCCTTCAAACAGTGTAGACAGTATTCAACAAATACCTGACGGAAGAGCCGGCTTTTGCACACTTAATGGTTAGGATCTGGGAGGCCAAAACAGAAAGAACTTCCACATCAATTCGATTGAAGGCATCAAAACAACACCATGCTCCTGACTGAACCAGCCCAAAGAAGAATTTTTCCACAGTCTTTGGAGGACAAAACAGGGTGGTGGGAGAGACAGGGAGAGAATGAATGAGAGCTTGGCTGATTACTGAACTGCCACAAAGGTGGGAGATCTCGCTGGGATATCAATGTGGACACATCTTGCCCCAAACAAGGGAGCACTTGTGGCATTTCCTCCCCACAGGTACTTTTTTGATAAGGCTCAAAGCAACAGATGGTTAGCCTCTGGACAAACCAATTCCTTTTCCTGTCTCTTCTAAGAGCCTTAGCCCACAAGAACAATCTCTTGGCACTCTCAGGAAGAACACGCAGGCGGTCAAAGCCGCCAACTAGAGCGGTACAGCCCGGCAACTACCAATTATTTCGTAGTGCTGCGTACCTGCACCCCCATCAGGTTAGCACTTAAAATGACTTTGTATTTAAAGTGTTACTCTCGATTATTTTATATAGTTGTATTCCATCTAAGATCGTGCTTGAAAAGGATTAGCTGCCAAGAAAGATTGAAAATCACTGTTTTAGCAGTTCAGCTGAATTAAAAGCATAGAATGTTTTAAATTTCTATTACATTCTAGATGCATGCTCTATTTAAAACTAGTAACCGAACTTATGGTTCTATTACTACTAAGTGACTCTCAACATTTTTTTCTTATTTCTTTATGTGTACATTTTTTTTTTCTGGAGCACAGATGTTGAAGCTTTACCTTATAATCCAAATTCTCGAAACAGTGGAAGACCACACAATGCTTGCCTAAAGCCTGAAAGATAGAAAATACTTTAGTATAGTTCTTGAATTATGCGACAAAATTCCAACATCAAAACTGCCAGATTAGTAACATGTGCCCTTTCGAGAGACTTTCTGCAAGGTAAAATTGACAGAGATTCAAAAAACTTGGTATGATACAAATGTACATGTGACGGTTTTACTATTTTGCACGCATGTGCACGCACACGCGCACACACACACACACACACGATCATTCGCACGCCAGTTAATGCTATTCCAAATGCATTCAAAGCGAATGTGGGCTTACGGAGCTTGACCATTCAGCATACAATCGGCATTTAAAAATCAATCCATAAGTTCACTGAATTAATGGGTGTCATTGGTAAAAGCAATGAATGTTTCAACAACAGGCACAGTGTCAGTTTAGGGTATCATTGAAATTTGTGTGACAGAAAAGATGTTTTTGAAAGACACTTACTTTGGCTAGGTCTTTTATAGTCTCTGTTTTTCCTACACCTGTTGGACCAGAAGCACAACCTCCTAGGTTCAAGTGGAGTGCTCCCAGGAAGGTTAACCAGCATCTGTCTGTGAGGGGCGTAATGACCAGCCTGGAGGTACAGCCCAAGTACTCATAGCCGTAAGCCAAAGTGGCATGTCCTTGAGATATGTAGCATAACTTCTGCTTGTCATCCCACTTGTACTGTAAATGTCTGAAAGCAATATTTTAAATGCTTATTATTGGGGTAAAATTTTCATTCAAACAAAGAAACATCAAGATTAAAAATGAGTGTGGACTCAACACACTGAAATTGAAAGAGAAGAGCGGCAGGATTAGATCAGAAATGTGAGAGCTCAGAAGACGCTACACAGGTAGGTGGTTTCCCCTCCGTGGTGAATGGCCTGGCGGGCTCACACCACATAAAGGCGATGCCCACCTAAGGGAGGATTTCTATACAGGTCACTCCGAGGAGGTTTGGTTTCCAGTCAATAGAAGCACTCATCATCACCATCTGGATCCTTCTTAGAAGCGTCCTTGAGAAAAACGCTCTTTACATCCAGAAACATGATTTTCTGCAGACTCAGATTTCCACTGATTGAATGAGCATGGTAAGTCAAATAGCTAATTTTAAATTCCGTCCTCCACATGAACTTGAGTTAAACTGGTGACTTGTTTGTAACCTCAAGGGATATATTGTTTTGGCTTTTGTCTGTGTCCCTAGCAGTGCCGACTTATGTCTCAAAATAACATTTTTAGGGCCTAATCAATGAAGGAATGCCAAAGAATATTTTTGGAAAGAATTTTACATTTGATAATTTTTAAATGTCATGGGAAAAATAATGTTCGTTAATAGCTTGGTATATCTTTCAATTGATGATGTCATGTGATAAGCTTATATACTATTCAAGTCCTTTTAAATGCTTCCTGGAAAAGGTCATTTTATAACTTAATATTCAGAATAAGTAAACTTTGAAAATAGAAAAATGAAATATACTCAAAATTTGGCAAGCTCTCAGGGGAGAGAGCATAATCTTAAGAGAAAACCTTTAAGGGAAAATTAATTCAAAAGTTTGAAATGTCACAATTATGATAGGAATTTTTATTTCCTTTTCATATCTTTTCATCAACAGTGGCCCTCTTTCACCTAAACTTGTATTTTTTAACTAACTGCCTCTGGCTAGGGGGAAGGAAGCTGGCTGGAAAAGCTTTACAGTTTGTTTCCCCAGCCTACTGTGTTCTGGAAGAGGATCCAGCAAGAAAAACATGCTCCTTTGGCTGAGTCGCAAAAGGGAAAACTCAACTGTGAGAAGACAGAAGAACGAGGGAGAGAAAAAAGAATAAAGTGATCAAAGTGATACTTGCAGTTTGCTTAGGAATTTTGGTATACACTCAGAAATTTAAATGTTTTCAAAATTTGAAGTCAAGGATCCTTTTATCTCAAGATCTGATGATGAGAAGTTATTTAATGGAGTTACAATTTAGATTCACTCACCTTGACCACTCAAAGTCCTCTGCCTTGAAGACATTTCTAAGCAGTAAATTTATCACCAAGTCTCTGCAGTGAACATACAGGATGAGCAAGGCCCCAAGCACGGCTTTCCTTCGAGAGTTACAAGCATCCCGCAGCATCAGTTCTGCAAGCTGTTCTACACGACCTAGCACGCCGGCACGGACTTTTTCCAATGCTTCTTTTGGGTGATAACTCATGAAACTTTTAATGCAGTCGGAACAAAACATGATCTGACTCTGACAAAGAGATACATATAGAACAGAAGCTTAACTTTTCATTTTGCATTAAGAATGTTTCCCTATATGTGTCATATATACTGACTGAGAAAATGTTTTGAGGGCTTAAAATAGAATTTTGATGAATATTTACAGAGGGCTTATTCATTTATATTTTCTAATCTTAGATTGCTAATTCCAACGTCACTAATTAATAACCTGTCAACAATAACAAAAGAGCACTCCAAGAGGAAATCGGTGTTGCTTTCTCCATTGATCTTACAATATACCCAGAATCCACTGTGTTTGTAGTCACAGAAGGCATGGGACAGGCAACCTGGTGAACTGGTGAACAGTCTCGGTTGCTAATTCTGTCCTTTTCAAAGGAGACTGTAGATTTGCAGATCACTGATCAACAGGAAGGTGGAGCCTGAGCTTGGGACGTAGACAGGAACAAAAGCCGACTCCAGCAGCAGCAAACCTGGTAAAGGTCATGTCTGTGCTGTTGCCCCTGGCACATTTATTCTAGATTCCCAGCCTCAGGAGAGAAGACCCAATGGCCCAAGTCCCCTCCCTGGGATATCCTGGGTAGGCGGGAGGAGGAATTTTTTCAGTGAAAGAGATTGGGAACCAGAGTGTTCATCTGCAGTGGAATTCTTAATGACTGTATCTTGAGATGAGTCTGTCTGGAAAGCCTCATTGGCCACAAGTATGTTTTATATTCATTCAAAGACAAGTTCTAGTCATGTAACATGTTCAGAAATGTGAGATACAAGAGGGATGTAAATTGCCTTCTGGGCAACAGAATTTGCAGTAGATAAGGCATATGTGTGGGGAAAACTTGGGCATAAGTACAGACTGAAGCTGATAGTCACTCCTGTCAAGTATTGTTTGGAAACACTACAGACTGCCTCTTAGTTGAGCATGTTTCAAGGACTAGAGGTGCAGAGATCTTTTCTTGATAGAGAAGGTTTGATTATTTGAATTTCCTATTGAAATGTGCAGACTGATTCATTATCACTTTGCCATTTGGTCACCTTTGTAAATAGCAGCTTGAACAAGTCCTGCAGTTTAAGATCTAACAGAGGATAACAAAAGGGATCAAGCATCTCTGATTATGTTAATTTGTATCCACAATCCCAGGCTATTTTACTAGCGAAGTTTTGGAAAATTGTGTTAAGTCAAAGTAAAAAGACATGATGTTATTTTTGTTACGTAAATAAATTACTTATTTGAAAGAATGATGAAGGAAAGGCAGAGAAAGAAATGTACACATTTCATCTTTCACTCTCCCAACAGTTCAATAGCCAAGGATTGGCAAGGTCAACATTAGAAGCTGGGAACTCCATCAACGTCTCCCCCTCTGCATGTGAAGGGCCAAGCTCTTGGGCCGGTACCTGCTGCTTCCCAGGTCCTTTAACAGGAAGCTGGATTGGATGCATTCATCCCAAGTAATCACCCTGTGATGACATTTTAAAATAACCATCATGTAACCATGGCTGGGTCAGGGTGAAGCCATTAATTAGCTAAAGGCCCGCTCTGCATCTCCCACAGGGGAGCCATCATCTTCAGTCCCACAGGGAGCACATCAGCAGGAAGTGGAATTGGGAGCAGAGCTACTGGCATTCCAAGTGGCATCTTAAATACTAAGCCAGATGTCCAGAATGAAGTTATCACGTCTCTCCACAGCCTTTCAAGCCATGCAGACTCCTAGAGCAAAAAATCAGAAAAGCCCCCCTCTCCCTTAGCTTCCATGAGAAAAATCTCCTAATTTTCTTTCTCTTTCCAGCTACTCTTCTTCAGTCTTCTTCCTGGATGCCCCTTCCTCCACCTACTTCTCAAATGATGATGTTTCTTGGGGCTCTTTCTTTGTCCCTCCTTCTCCACTCTGCTGGGTGAAATTTTACTGCCTCCATGGTTTCGACAACTACTTCTCAAAAGAATTGCCAATTTGGACAAGAATCTAAAAGTTAACAGCTGAGCCATGGATAAAGAAAAATATGGTACATACATATACACAGTGAAATACTACTATTCAGTCTTTTTAAATGATGTTATTTCGCCATTTGTTGCAACATGAAAAGAACACAAAAGATTTTTCATCCATAAGTAGAGGCAGATACAATTACAAAAGAATCCTTAGAGGGATGTTGTGGCATAGACAAGACATGGCTTGCAATACGGTTGCCAGTTTGAGTCCTAGCTGTCCAACTTCCAATCCAGCTCCCTGCTAATGGTATGGGAAAGCAGAAGATGCTCCAAGTGTTTGGGCCCCTGCCACCCACATTGAAGACCTGGAAAAATCTCCTGGCTCCTGGCTTCTGCCTGGCCCAGCCCTGGGTGAAGCAGCCATCTGCAGAGTGAACCAGTGGGTGAAAGATTTCTCTCTCTCTTCTCATTCTCTCTTTCCAACTCTGAATTTTAAATAAGTAATTTTATTATTATTTTTTAAAGAACAGTTAGGGAGATGCAACACTGTTGCCTTTGAACATACAGGAAGAGACCCCAGTGCCTACTCAGGAATGCTAAGTGGTTTTGAGAAGCTGAAATAAAGGACATGGACTCTCCTCCAGAGTCTCCAGGAAGGAACAAGGCTCTGCTGACACTTTGACTAGCCCAGGGGCCCCTGAGTTAGTCTTCTCACCTCAACTTCAAAGTTAGTATTTAATTTTTTTAACTCCTCAAGTAAAAAAGAACAACAAACTGGATACAATGAAATATAATGATTCGCCTAGGAAAAATAACCATTTATGGATTATTTCAATATTATGAAAAGTTTGAAACCCATAGGAAAATGAACTTATACAATGAATACCCATACAGTTATCATCTGTATTCTACAACAAACTTTTTGCTGTATTTGCTTGATCATATTTATATCTTTATGTCTTTCCATTATATTTTTATAATTTATGTATTACATTATTTTATGATACACTTCTATAGGCTCTGGGATTCCCTATCCCCACTGATTTCCAGTATATTATTATAATAGTATGGCCCCTCATAAACAGCATAAGTTCATCATCCTGCTCTTTAAGTATCCTGACTTTGTAGGTATGGACAATGGCAGAGTCCATCATCTTATTGTCAAAATATATTTAGCAGTTTCACTGGGAGTCCATCTTTGATTTGGAAGTAGAGATGTATACTGCATTGTATACTCACATCTGTATGTGATAGTCTATTACATGGTTACTATACATCC
The DNA here is from genome assembly GCF_017591425.1 of Ochotona curzoniae. Lineage (NCBI taxonomy): Eukaryota > Metazoa > Chordata > Mammalia > Lagomorpha > Ochotonidae > Ochotona > Ochotona curzoniae. The sequence goes on along the minus strand of NW_024466570.1, from coordinate 6,186 downwards.
CCTTAAATGAAAAACCATAAAACAAAATCAACAGGAAGGAAAACAGAAAATTTAAAACATGAAGTTAAATAACAAGCTATTGAATGATCAGTTACTAAAGAAGTGAAAAGGGAAATAAACCTTTTTGCAGAAAATGATGCTACTGTATGATCTATGTGTCACTGAAGACATTGAAAGCTTTTCTGGGTAAGTTATTCTGGGCTGACAGTTTTTCTTTTTAGAATCTGGAATGTGTCACTCCATTCTCATCTGGCCTTTAGAATTTCCTGTGAGAAGTCAGCAGTGAGACTGATTGGGGTTCCTCTATATGTTAATTGACTTTTTCATGTGGATATTTAAGGGTCTTTTCCCCGCATTTAACAAGAGAGCTTCATTATCATGTGTCATGGCGAATAAGATCAACCTTATTGGGAGTTCTGTGTCCCTCGTGTCCCTCCTGTAGTTGTTTTCTAAATCGTTTTCCAAATTAGGGAATGTTCCTTTATTATTTCATTGAATACATTTTTAAACCCAGCTTCTCCTTCTGTGCCTTCTGGAACTCCCATAATTCTTATAGTCGGCCTTTTAATAGTATCTCAATTCTTGTACTTTTTTGCTTGACTCAGTTATTTCCAGCTTTTTGGTTGTTTCTCCATTGTGAGAAATAATTTCCAATTCTGAAAATCTTTCTTTTGCTTGCTCATTCTATTACTGAATTTCATGTCTAATAATTTGGCTTGATCTAGTTTCAGTGCTGCTATTTTGTGTGACACATTCCTTAAATTCCTTGAACTCCTGTATGTACTTCTCATTGTTGTTAAGAAGCTTTATAACAAGTTTTTAATATTTTTTTACCCCTCCCCATTTTTTGCTTTTGCTCCTTTGCAGTGGAGGCATCAGTAACATTCATTGTGCCTCTGTTTCTTCTTTTGTTGTTGGTAATTGCTATTCTAGTTCGCAGATTCCTCTCCGTAGGGCTGGTTTCTAAAGTGTGTTGCCCACAGGTCTATAGATCGATTTTTCTGATTGTGTACCCGGTTCATCATTTGCAGTTACTTGTGTTACTCCCTCCAGCAAGTTTCAGTCCCAGGCTCTTGTGCTCTGCTTCCATCATGGTCTCCACAGACCCAGCTCCTGGTTTACTCCTTTCCACCCATTGTGATACTGTGCTGTAGTCATGTTGCTTGCATAACCTTTCTCCCAGTCTTGGTTTAAGCAGTGCCCAGAATTAGGGAGATGTCAGCTATCCTAAATCACTGGGCTGTCAGTAGTGCCAGAACCTGCTGGCCATAAGGTTTGACATCACTTGGACCTATTTTGTGTAGAAACCATAGGATGTGAAGTCAGTACTATTTCCCCTTGAGACCAGTGCAATGCATTGAGCTGGAAATTAGCTTTCTCTTGACTCAATGCCTGTGGAGTTCACTGACATCCCTCTAGCTCCACAGTCTTTTCCTCAGTACACAAAATGGCACCCATTGTAGCATTTGTGGAGGTCTGGGCCTACTGCCTTAGGTCTGGGGGGTCACCTGAGCCTATCTTGGGTGGAACCTTTAAGATGCCATGTAGATACTGCTTTTCCTGTGGGATCAGTACAATGCTTCGGGCTGGAAATGAGCTTGTTCCTGGCTTAGTACATGTAGAGCTTGCTGTTGTTCTTCCAGCCCCATAGCCTTTTCCTCAGTACACAAAATGGCACACATTGTGGCACTGATGGGGGTGTGAGCCATGAAATTCACCTTGTCCCTGCAACTGCCTGCTTGGGCTTTGCCACTCTGCATCTGTTTGTGGTTGAATCAAGTGAATCGGCAGGATGGGCAGTTCTATGGGTTCACTTCCTGAGCTCCAGGTGAACTCTCCTTCCCGCCTGGCCACTGGTGGAGCGCTGATCCCCGACCATTGTTGGGGTATGTGGTCACTGCAACACCGTTCTGCTGTCTTTGTTGCTTCTCTGTGCCCATGGGTCTTCAGGTATTCCTTTGCCATTGGTCTGCCCTTTCCTATTTCCTGGGATGGCAGCCTCTCAGCTTTGCCCTGGCCAATGATTTTCCACTTGTTTATAAACGTGTCCTTATCCTATTCCACCATTTTGTTTGTTTACTTTCCATCTTTTTAAAATATTTTCATTTCAGAGAAACTTTTACATAATATCAGTCCTGTCATGATTTACTTCCTAAATGCTTGCCTTCTTTGCCGTATGACAACTAAACATTTACATACATACATCAAAGGAACATTAACTTACCACAGTGAGTACCACTTGTCCCAGATGAGTTACAGCCCATAAGGGAAAAACCTGGCAATACCAGTCTTTAATCCTTGATTTACAAATCTGTAAGCAAAAATACTTTGTTATTTATATCTAGTCACTTCTGGTGAAAGAAATGAGTACTAATTACAAACATGAAAATATAAGATTGTAAAACCCACTGATTCAAGTACACACTTACATTTAAAACATTCCCTTATTGTGTAAATCAACTATTTAAGCAAGTCTCATGCTTAATAGATAAAATTACAGGTCTAGTCATTTGTTGGGGTACACAAATATTTTAAAAACAGAATTGGGGATTGTAGTCAAAGTGTAGAATTACTTTATGTGTTCACATTTAAGTTCTTAACAGCTAAAAACAGCCTGATAAGGGTAAAAGATGTTTTATGTAAGCGTGAGAGTGATCACTAGGGAAAAAAACGCATAGAAGATTAAAAACAAACAAATGAATCCAAACATGCTACTGTAGAAAAGTATCAAACCACAACAGACCACAGCACAGGAGGAAGAAAGCGTCAAAGGATTTGCAAAATCCCAGCAAGCAGTGAACAAAAGGGCAACAGTAGGCCCTTCTCAACCACTCTGGATGCGAAAGCTCCACCTAAAAGCCAAGTAAGTGACTGGGTGAAAAAAATGAGCCCAAACAATAGACTTCCTATAAGAGATTCACCTCACCTTTAGGACACACAGACTTGAGTGCAAAAGGAGAAAAACAAAGATTTTTCCAAATGCAAACAATAAGAACAGAAAAAGGCTTTAACCAAGAACAGCCTGTGAGTCCGTCTCGACTGCAAGGATCATGTGGCTTTTGCCTTTCTTCTGTTCACAGTGAATCCACTTATTCATTGATGTATGTTTTTATTCTTGTGCCCTAAGAAATACACACCACTTGTTTTTAGTTAACTACCCCTTTAATGTGCCATAGATTTTTGTTTGCGAATATTTTGTTGAACATATTTGAATTTGTGTTCATCAAGGATACTGACCTATAATCTCCTTGTGTTCTTGCCAGACACACTGGAGCACACTTTGTTGGTAAAATACCCTCAACAATTTAGGCATACAAGGAATGTAGCTCAATACAAAAAGTTCACTTAGGAAAGTATTCCAGTGAATGTTAAACTCCATGGTGAGAAGCAGAAGTCTTTCCTCTAAGCCGAGGAACATGATAAGGATACCTATTCTTACTTCTATTCGCTAAATGTCCTTCTCAGAGCACTTAGATAAGAAAAGGAAATGGATGCATCCATATTAGAAAGGAAGAGGTGAAAAATGACCTGTTTTGCTGATATTATATTATATATAGGAAATCCTAATGGCTATATCAGAAAACTATGAGAACTGATCAACAAATCTAGTAATATGGCAGGATAGAGCACCAACACAAGAAAACATCTTATTCATTTCCATGTGCCAGTAATTCTGAAGAATTAATATGCTTATTATAGCATCAAAAACAGAACACTAAATTTAAATAATGACATTAAATAAGTGAAAGATCTACATATTGAGAACTAAAAAAAAACATAGATGAAGGAAAAGACACAAATAAATGAAACAATTTCTTGTGCTAATGGACTGAAAGAATTAATATTATTAATATGTCCAATCTACTCAAAGCAATCTACAGATTTGATGCCATCTTTTATCAAAAGGTCATTTTTCTCAGAAAAGGAAAATCTACCTAAACATTCATACAAAACCATGAAGACTTGTCTGTTGAACTGAAATTCCCACTGTGAAGTACAAAGTGGATGGAGACCTTAAGTATGATGCCTAGAGTTGATGCTCCTGGGAGGTGATTGAGATCATGTAAGGTCATCAAAATGAATGTTTCATTTTTGGATAGTGATGGATTTATGATAACAGAGACAAAGACCAGAATAGGCACACAGACACACGTTTGTATTCCCTACCCATTGCCCTGGGATTTCCTAAGACATCCTGAGACTGCTAGCAACAAAGCCATTTGGCCCCTTAACCTGCACCTCTGGAATTATGAGGTAAATAAGATCATTTCCATAAGTAGACAGCCTGAGCTATTTTGTTGATAGTAACAAAAAATTAGACTGAGAAAGACTCTAACCATATAACAAAAATCAGCCTGAGAAAGACTCTAACCAAAGTAATCTAAGTATCACATTGATTTCAAAATACATTACAAAATTATAGTAATTAGAATAGCATGGTACTGACATTAAAAAATAGACTGGCCAGAGTACAATACCTGAAAATCACAGACCTATGGTCAACTGATTTTCAACAAAGATGACAACAATATACAATAGATAAAAGTCTCTTGGGGCTAGTGCTGTGGGACAGCAGGTTAAGCTGCTCCTTGCATCATGGGCTTACTGTATCAGAGTGCCAGTTCAAGACCTTGCTTCTGATCCAGCTTCCTGTTAATGCCCCAGGGGAGGCAGGAGATGATGGCTGAATAACAGGCCATTGTTACCCACGTGGGAAGCAGAACGGAGTTCCATGCTCCTGGTTTGGTCCTGGTTCAGACTTGGCTGGTGTGGCCATTTGGGGAGTAAACCAGTAGATTAAAGGTTACTCTGTCTCTCCTTATCTGTCTGCTGCTCTTTCACATGAATAAGTAAAATATTTTCAAATTTTTTTCAATAAATATCTGGAAAACTTTCATTTTCACATGCAGAGGAGTGAAATTGGACCCTTACTTCATATAACATGAAAATCAACTCAAAACGCATCAAACACTTAAACAGTAAGACTTGATACTATACAGTCACTAAAAGAAAACACAGAGAAAAACCTCCACAACACTGATGTGATGATTCTGGTCAGGGATACATCCCTGAAAGTACATGTAACAGTAGCAGGAAGAAATAAATGGGATTGAGTCAGAGCAAAACAAAACAAAACCACCCTCCCCAACCCTAAACTGCACAGCAAAGGAAACTAAATAAGGAGAAAATTCTTTCAGTGAGAAAAAAAATCTTTCAGACTATGCATTCTGAGAGGAATTGTACCCAAAATACGTAAGAGACTCAAACAGCTCAACCACAACAACAAAAATAAGTCAACATCACTAACCACCAGAGAAATGTAAAATAAAACTACAACATGTTATCACCTTGCACATGTCAGAATGGCTATTATCAAGAAGCAGTGAAGTGGGGCAGTGTTAAGATACTGCCTGAGACACCTGCATCCTCTAGCAGGGTGCCTAGGTCCAAGTTCTGGCTCTTCTGCTTCTGCTCTGGTTTCCTACTGAACACCCTAAGAGGCGGATGATGCTTTCAGTACTGGGCTCCTGCCACACATGTGGGAGAACTGGATTGATGGCTAGTCTCCCGGCTTCAGCCTGGTCCAGATGACTGCTGTAGGCATCTGGGGAGTGAACTTGTAGATGGAAGACCTCTTCTTTCTCCCTCTGTCTCATCCTTGCCCTCTTTGAGACTTTCAATACAGAAAAGAACAATGGCAAAAATGCAGAGAAAAAGGAATTCTTGGAGCTTGTTAGAGGAAATACAAATTGTCATTATGGAAAACAGCACAGAGAGTTCTCAGAGGAATCCCACTTTTGAGTATATATCCAAAGGAACAGAAGTAAGTGTGCCAAAGAGGCATCTGCTTTCCAATGTGCACTGTAGGATTATTCACATCAGGGAGATAAGGGAGCAACATCAGTGCTCTCAGAAGGATGGAGAAAGAAAACATGGTAGGAAGGATTAGAAACTGTGCAATAGAGACTTTCATATCCAGATATGTAGATACAATGCAGCATGCATCTCTACTTCCAGACCAAAGATGGTCTCCCAGTGAAACTGTTGGATACATCTACACAACAGGATGTTGGACTATCTACCATTGTCTGTACCAGCAATGTCAGGACACACTTAAATAACAGAATGATGGACTTGTGACTGCTTATGAAGAACTACATTATCGCAATTATGAGGAAAATCAGT
>NW_024466569.1:0-3594 GCF_017591425.1 Ochotona curzoniae | reverse complement strand
GTAGAGCTTGCTGTTGTTCTTCCAGCCCCATAGCCTTTTCCTCAGTACACAAAATGGCACACATTGTGGCACTGATGGGGGTGTGAGCCATGAAATTCACCTTGTCCCTGCAACTGCCTGCTTGGGCTTTGCCACTCTGCATCTGTTTGTGGTTGAATCAAGTGAATCGGCAGGATGGGCAGTTCTATGGGTTCACTTCCTGAGCTCCAGGTGAACTCTCCTTCCCGCCTGGCCACTGGTGGAGCGCTGATCCCCGACCATAGTTGGGGTATGTGGTCACTGCAACACCGTTCTGCTGTCTTTGTTGCTTCTCTGTGCCCATGGGTCTTCAGGTATTCCTTTGCCATTGGTCTGCCCTTTCCTATTTCCTGGGATGGCAGCCTCTCAGCTTTGCCCTGGCCAATGATTTTCCACTTGTTTATAAACATGTCCTTATCCTATTCCACCATTTTGTTTCTTTCCTTTCCATCTTTTTAAAATATTTTCATTTCAGAGAAACTTTTACATAATATCAGTCCTGTCATGATTTACTTCCTAAATGCTTGCCTTCTTTGCCATATGACAACTAAACATTTCCATACATACATCAAAGGAACATTAACTTACCACAGTGAGTACCACTTGTCCCAGATGAGTTACAGCCCATAAGGGAAAAACCTGGCAATACCAGTCTTTAATCCTTGATTTACAAATCTGTAAGCAAAAATACTTTGTTATTTATATCTAGTCACTTCTGGTGGCCATTTCATGGTTAAGCATACAAAGTTACAAGGGAATTTAAGATATCCATTTTTTTTCTAGTTTAGATAGATGTTTGGGACTACACAAAGGTAACACAAACTTAAAAGTATGAAACACATTTCCTGAATTCCTAACATTATCTGTACTTTTTCTAAAATTTTTATTTATTTGAAAGACAAGAAGACAGAGTGGCCAGGAGAGTGATAGTTCATTCTCTAAATAGTTGCCTATGGCAGGGGTTGAGCCATCCTGAAGCCATGAGCCTGGAACTCCATCCAGGAGTGGCAGGTACCCAAGCACTCATTCCATCTTCCACTGCCTTCTTATGAGCAGGGAATTGGATCAGAAGTGGAACAGCTGGAACTTGAACCTGGACTGTCTAGGTTTAATTCTTGGCCGCAGCTTCCTGTTGATGCAGATCCTGGGATGTAGAGGTGAGTTTCTACCACACATTCAGGAGATCTGAATCATGTTCCCAGCTCCGGATTTTGGCTCAAGCCACTGCAGGCAACTCAGGAGTCAAGTAGTGGAAGATATCACTCATTCTCTCAAATAATTAAAAAATTAAAATCCAGACATTTAGACAGCTAATGTTTATAATTTTGGAACAATTCTGCCAAAATAGCTGAAAAAATGCAATCTAAGAATAGAAAGGGAGAACTGCCAGCCATATATACCACAGGATGGTTAGATGATGTTGAACAGTAGCCAAGATAAACATTAAAAAGACACTAAGTCCTTGTAAAAGCAGGTAGCAGCAGGTTTAACCCTACGCAGCAGCATATTCAAAGTTCTACTTCAGGATGAATATCTGGGCTGTGACTAGCATGCCAGTTAAGAGAGTAGGTTCCTGCGAATGGACATCCTGAGAGCAAGCAGGAAGCTCAAGCAGGTGGAAGACAGACGGAGCCTGAGTTCTCAGCCTTGAGCCTTGGCCTAGACTAGCCCCAACCATTTTGGGCATTTGAGGAGTGAAGTAATGGAACTGTCTGCTCGCCTCTCAGGTAAATAGAAAGCAATGCATGTATGAACAGAAAATCAACAAAGAGAGAAAACACAAATATCATCAAACATAAATCATAGAAGTGAAGAATAACATAACTGAACATAAAAATTCAATAAAGGGTGTTAACCACAAACATGACTAAGTGGAAGAAAGAATTAGTGAACTTGAAGAAAGGTCACTGGAACAAAACTAAGAATGAAAGCCTGAAGATCTTACAGGACATCAGACAGTGAAACAATGTGTGCAATGCTGATATGCCAGAAAGAAGAGGGCAGAAAACATGTTAAAGAGGTGATGGCACAAAATTTCCCAAGCTTGGAAAATGAAACAGAAATCCAGATCCCAGAAGCCCAATGGACACCAAATAGGATAACTTTGGACAGCCACATCAAAACACATTATAATTCAGCTATCAAAAGCTAAAGACAGAGATTTCTGAAAGCAGCAGATTTAAGGGTATGATTGTATAGAAGGCAATAACCAGAATTCTGTAAGCATATTTTTTTCAGGATGTTAGAACAAATGAATATCCTTTAAAAATAAAGATGTATTTGTTTTTACTGGAAAGGCAGATTTAAAGAGAGAAGAGTGACAGACAGAAAGATCTTCTATCTGCTGGTTCATTCCCCAGATGGCTGCAACAGCTGGAGGTGAGCCAATCTGAGACCAGGAGCTTCTTTCCAATCTCCCACGTGGGTGCAGGGTCCCAAGGCTTTGGGCCATCCTCTACTGCTTTCCCAGGCCACAAGCAGGGAGCTGGATGGGAAGCGGGGCATCTGGGACACAAGCCAGCACCTTTACGGAATCCTGGTTGTTGGAGGTGGAGGATTAGCCAACTCAGCTATTGTGCCAGTCCCAAATGTCATTTTAAAGGTCCAAAACAAACCTGCCAGCCAACCCTATACATGGTAATCCTGTCCTTCAAAAACAAAGGGGGATAAGAAAAAGTTTCTCATAAATTAAAAAGTTGAAGAAATTTCTGTGTTTCTTTTTTCTGCAAGAAATATTAAGGACAATTCATAAACATGAAAGAAATGAGTACTAATTACAAACATGAAAATATAAGATTGTAAAACCCACTGATTCAAGTACACACTTACATTTAAAACATTCCCTTACTGTGTAAATCAACTATTTAAGCAAGTCTCATGCTTAATAGATAAAATTACAGGTCTAGTCATTTGTTGGGGTACACAAATATTTTAAAAACAGAATTGGGGATTGTAGTCAAAGTGTAGAATTACTTTATGTGTTCACATTTAAGTTCTTAACAGCTAAAAACAGCCTGATAAGGGTAAAAGATGTTTTATGTAAGCGTGAGAGTGATCACTAGGGGGGAAAAAACGCATAGAAGATTAAAAAAAAAAAAACAAATGAATCCAAACATGCTACTGTAGAAAAGTATCAAACCACAACAGACCACAGCACAGGAGGAAGAAAGCGTCAAAGGATTTGCAAAATCCCAGCAAGCAGTGAACAAAAGGGCAACAGTAGGCCCTTCTCAACCACTCTGGATGCGAAAGCTCCACCTAAAAGCCAAGTAAGTGACTGGGTGAAAAAAATGAGCCCAAACAATAGACTTCCTATAAGAGATTCACCTCACCTTTAGGACACACAGACTTGAGTGCAAAAGGAGAAAAACAAAGATTTTTCCAAATGCAAACAATAAGAACAGAAAAAGGCTTTAACCAAGAACAGCCTGTGAGTCCGTCTCGACTGCAAGGATCATGTGGCTTTTGCCTTTCTTCTGTTCACAGTGAATCCACTTATTCATTGATGTATGTTTTTATTCTTGTGCCCTAAGAAATACACACCACTTGTTTTTAGTTAACTACCCCTTTAATGTG
>NW_024466568.1:0-7315 GCF_017591425.1 Ochotona curzoniae | reverse complement strand
TGAAAGCAGCAGAGGATTACCCGAAGCCTTGGGACCCTGTACCAGCATGGGAGACCCAGAAGAAACTCCTAGTTTTGGATTGCAGCCACTTGGGGAGTGAACCAACAGATGGAAGCTCTTTCTGTCCTTCTCTTCCTAACTCTGCCTTTCCAATAATAAAATGACACACTTGTTAAATACTTGCTGAAAGACTGAATGACATAAGGCATAAGTCAGCTGTTCAGAGCCAATGCAAGGCAGCTCAACAGGGACACGCTGTGCGCAAAGTAGAGGGAACAGAGAAATGCAGACCAAGAAGAGGCTCCGGCATTGGCTTTGATCATCAGCTTGCTAGTCCGCAGGTTCTGGTTTCCATTAGGTGTCTGACATGCAGTCTGTTTCCTGTCTTTGTCCATGCAGGTTCCCAACGTCATCCATTGAGTCCATACAACAGTCGTCTTTATGTGGAGCTGGCAGGAAGGGCCCAAGGAAGGGATCACGGAAGAAAAGGAATGGACAGGCCAGAGAGCAGGCAGGATGCTGGAGGCTTTGGGGAGGGCTTCAGCTCTTGCTCCGCATGGAGAGTGACCTGGTGATGGGCATTTTAAGAAGTACCACCACAGACAGGTGCAGTGATTGAAGAATCCACAAGAGACATCACGTATCAGCCAATGTATCAATTGCAAGGCCTTTTAAAAAGCTAGTGGAAAATGGAGACAAAAACGTTTCATTTTGGTGCCCCAAAATTTTATGTCCCTATTATAAGGTATCTTTAGAAAGTTCACAAGAGCCATCTATTGGGGCCCGGCGCAGTGGCACAATGGTTAAGGTCCTCGCCTTGCATGCCCGGGATCCCATATGGGCGCCGGTTCTATCCCGGCAGCCCCGCTTCCCTTCCAGCTCCCTGCCTGTGGCCCGGGAAAGCAGTCGAGGATGGCCCAAAGCTTTGGGACCCTGCACCCATGTGGGAGACCCAGAAGAGGCTCCTGGCTTCGGATCAGCAAAGTATCGGCCGTTGCGTTCACTTGGGGAGTGAATCATCAGATGGAAGATCTTCCTCCCTGTCTCTTCTCTCTGTATATCCGCCTTTCCAATAAAAAAATAAAATAAAATAAAATAAAAATAATAAATTTTAAAAAGCCATCTATTAAAAAAGTGTACATAGATTTTGAAGTTTTGCACCAAAACAAACCTTCCTTTTAATTTTATTTTTCCATGAACTGCTTTGGAGCCCCATCATGGAGATTTTTAATAACTGCCTCACAGGATGGCTGGGGTTTGTAAGCAAAAGCTGCTGGGCTGCGGAGTTAGATCAGGGTGTCCTGGAGTCCTGGGGCTGGAAATCCAGACAGGAAGCGTATGTTGCAGTGGAAAAGCAGAGTTCCTTCTGTAGAGAGCCTCCATCTCTGGTCTTCAGACTTTCCACTGATTGGGTAGCACTTTCCACTGATTGGGTAGTGGAGACTTGCTAATCATGCTAATCATGTCATTCAAAGCACCTTCACCCCGGCCTGCAGTTGAAGCCAACAATTGGGCACCAGAGTCCAGTCAAGCTGATGCACACACTTAAGCATCACAGCAGGCTAGGGTGGAGACAGAGAGAACAAAGGAGAGAGTTAGTCAAAGAAGACAGGTGGACAACAACAGCAGCTCAGACCAGAGTAGTAAGCAGTGGTGGGATGAGAAGTGATCAGAGCTTTGGTATATGTGGAACTTTTATCTAACAGAATTTGCTAATAAACTAGACGCAACATAGGAGGTGGCGGGGGGGAAGAGTTCAGAAAGGCTCCAAAGTGCTTGTGTTGAGCCACTGGGAGGTAGGAATTGCCAAATGGGGAGGTTCCAGGGACAGCCTTTGGGAGGAAGGAGGGAAGCATGGAACCGGTTATATTGGGATGCTCTGTGACTATCTGAGGGAAATGCTGGACATGTGGTTCAATCAATGACTCTGCACTTGATGGGGGAAGTCTAGACGAGATGGAAATCCACATGCACGTCCATTAGGCCAAGCGGCTATTGACAGCAGCCATTGCCAAGCTCACAGAGTAAGGGAGCCGACAACTTGACTGAATGAACTTCAAGAGAGAATGAGAGGGCAGCGACGGTGATGAGTGTATGGATCTAAAAGTGGGTTTGCAATAAGGACACATGGACCGTGTTCATCAAGATGAGGAGAAAGATCAACTCACAAGCAAGATGAAGCTCTTTAAAGAAAAGGTGGATTTGAAAGATAACCGTGGTCTGGAATTACAGTGTGGCAGGTAAAGTTATATACAACACCGGCATCCCAGATGGGCACCAGTTCAAATACTAGCTACTCCCCATCCAATCCAGCCCCCCAAAAGCAGCAGAAAGTGGTCCAAGTCCTTCGGTCTCTGTACCCACATGGGAGACCTGGACGAAGATCCCAGTTCCTGGTTTGGGTCTGGCCCAGTCCTGGTCATTTCAGTCATTTGAGAAGTGAACCAGTGAATAGAAGACCTCTCTCTCGCTCGTCTCCTCTCTATAACCCTAGCTTTCAAATAAATGAAAATCAATGAAAAAGATAGCCAAGTAGTTCAGCAATTAAAAATATATCTTTATAAAGGAAGAGAAGTCCTCAATGAGTAGGAGGAGCAGCAATTGGAAAAGACTGAACAATAGACTGCCCAATACTGATCTAACAGGATAATTACAGATCAGTCTAAGCTACCGGATTTAAATGTTTTAAGTGCTTAATTTTCCTAATTACTGACTTCTAAATAATTTTTCACGATATCCTTCTCTCCCAGTGGGTGGCAAGCCATAAATATCCTTGGCTGGCTTCTGTAGCAGTGTCGCCATGCACGGTTATTGGAACTGTCTCAATTTCTATTTAGGCTCAATCTTCCTTATTTGAAGACTTTATTCCAATCCCGTCTCCCCACCTCCCCTGAGCTCTGGGCTGAGAGTGGGTGAAGTCTGTTCTTCACACTGCTTTCTTTTTCAGTCTGTCTTTGAGCTTCCTTTTTTGCTAGTGTCTGTAGCAAGCTCCCTCCTGCTTTGGTGGCCTCACCCAGCAGGGGTTGTCCTCACATGTGGTCTTCACGGTTGTCCTAGAGTGAAGGTCAGCTTCACTCTAGCCTCATCTGTGCTAAACTCCTTGGATTCAAACGCATATCTTTCTGACCCTGGAGTTAATACCTTTTGCAGTGTTTTGCTATGAAAGAAGATATTCTAAGTCTGCAGAAGATTCAGAGGAAATCTTGGAGCAGCGCCTCACCTTGGAAGAGTCAGCCCAAAAGTACAGCAAGACAAAAGCCTGGAAACTAGGGGACTTAGAGCCTTGGTCCACTGTGGAGTCCTTGGGCTTCCAACCTGTGTGTCGTTCCTCAGAGGGGCTGGGAATAGGGGCTTCTTTTAAGGAGGCATCAGAATGTGTAATAGGAATAGAGAGGAGAAGAAGACTTTTTGTGCTTTCAAACATGGACCCCGAAGGAGCAGAGGGAGAGACCAGCTCCTCAGGTTGTCTCTGACCTTGGAAGATATACAGATTTTTCTAAACACTGTCCAAATGTCTCATAGCACAGGACTGGAAGGAGGGGTGGAGGGTGGACTGGAGGGAGGGCTGGAGGCAGCCAGGGCAGTAACTCCACCCGTAACCCCTTGTTTTGAAACTCTCATCCACGAGACTGAGCAGGGTAGGCTGCTTCCAGGAGAACAGATCTGAGAACAGATCCTCTTTCTAATAGTTCTGTTGAGGGGAGGGAAGACTCATAGCTACTCTTTTTCAGGTGAGGAAGTCCAGTTTCAAGAGTGAACACTGGGTCGTGCCGAGGCATAGAGGCACAGCAGGCTAATTATCCACTTTCCGCACTGGCATTCCATATGGATGCTGATTCCTGTTCCAGCTGCTCCACTTCTGGTCTAGCACCCCTCGAATATGCTTGGGAAAGCAGCAGAGGACGGCCCAAGTCCTTGGGCCCCTGCACCCATGTGGGAGAACTGGAAGAAGCTCCTTGCATTGGATTGGCTCGTATTATAGCCATTGCAGACATTCAGAGAATGAACCAGCGAATCAGTCTCTCCTATTACTCTTTTGAGTAAAAATAAAATAAATCTTAAAAAATAAAGTGGTCACAACTTGTCAGAAGATGCTCAATTCATAAGAAGCAGGGTCAGAGCCACATGCAGGTTGCAAGGGTATGTCTGGCCCCCTTCTCCAGGCCAGCTGCTTTCTCTCCTGTGTCCATGTGGGGCCGTATCTTAGTTATATGGGAGATGGGTGGGTGAAACACCATGTGCTACGCAAGGGGACCAATGCATGTACAAATATTTTGAAAATCATAAAGCTGAGTACATGCAAGAAAATATTGCTCCTCAGAGTGGGAACTGTCTCCAGCATTCTCCTTTTTTTCATTTCCCATCTTCCCATGAATCGAGCATGACATGAGGCAACGGGCTAGAGAGGCCTGCTCATCTGGGAGTATGGTCAAGGAGGATGGCAGAGACTTCCTGGGGAAGAGGTTAAGGATGGAGCATGCCTTATTGGTCCACTTCTGAAAGCCCCATCAGCCAAGAAATCAGCAGTGGGAGAAATGTGAGGGCAATTCAAGCAAAGAGCTAATCAAGATGGTTCCCTACAAGGCAGCTCTAGTTTTGCTTTTTTTCTTTTCTACCCAGCCAAAGAAGAAGTACTGGTGGAGGGAAGATATGAACACTTCAGAAAGAATCCACGGGCCTCTCAAGTGAAAGACTGGCCTACTTCGGGATGCTGTGTGAAATAAAACAGCGTGAACCTGAAGGTGCAGCTGAGCGTCCAGGACCTGTGATTCTTACCCTCTCCCCCAGAGACTTCTCAGCCAGCCTAAGAGGGACACAGCACCATCCCACCCAAGGACTCTCACTGCTGCCACCGGGTCCCTGCTCCAGAGAGGAGTCCTGTGTGCGACCTGGCTGCCACACATGCACTTGCAAGGGGTTATCGACATGTGACCCCTAGTGTCCAACTTGGGTGATGCTCTCAGAGCGGGAGCTAGGGGAGGCAGGGGGTTGGCAACAATGGCGCTACAAGAGAGCTGGACTGGATGGGGTCAGAGCACAGCCCATCCAGTTCTCACCTTTCAAAACTGAATAGTGAAGGTCCCCGAGGAAAGTGGGTCTCTCCTGGGGTTACAGACATGGTGGCTGTGCAGGGACAGAAGCCAAGATTTTGAAGTCCCTTTGCTGTACTCCTTCATATCCTCTTGAGAAGATTTTCCACAATAATGCAATTGGCTTTTTCTGTCATTTGTTAGAGGAGCTACCTAGAAGGGAAAATGAGAATTAGCTGTTAATTTCACATACTTTGAACCATAAAGAGGGTATTGAAATCATCTATACG
This sequence comes from Ochotona curzoniae, assembly GCF_017591425.1. NCBI lineage: Eukaryota > Metazoa > Chordata > Mammalia > Lagomorpha > Ochotonidae > Ochotona > Ochotona curzoniae. Next base: position 1,995 of record NW_024466568.1, on the reverse strand, counting down.
ATCCTAAGCAACTGAATCTTTTTTCTAAAGATTTATTTATTTGAAAATCAGAGAAGGAGAGAGAAAGACAGTGAGAAATAGAGAGAGGAAAAAAAGAGAGAGAAGGAGGTATCTTCTACCTGCTGGTTCACTCCCCCAAGATGGCCACAATGGCCAGGGCTGAGCTGAGCCAATCCAGAGCCAGGAGCTTCATCCAGTTCTCCCACATGGGTGGCAGGGGGTACAAATTACTTGGGGGCATGTCCCACTGCTTTCTACCAGCCATTAACAAGAAGCTAGGTTGGAAGTGGAAGAACTGGGACTCCAACTGGAAGCTGATATGAGTGGTAGCTTTGCCCGCGATGCCATAATACAAACTCCAGAAACTGGATCTTAAGTTGTTCACGTGAAAACTTGAAACCCTTTCCACACTTCTCCCTTACACTCCACACATTCACATGACAGGCTGTGCAGTCCATTCCCAGAGCACAGAGTTCATCAAAGGAAAGGAATTACACCATGTGACTGGAACAGTCACAGTGGAAGTTGGATGGCCCGGGATCCCCAAAGATCCAGAGTTATAGCCATTTGTGTCAGCAGCTGCTCTGGTCTGTAGATCAATGGTCAGGGAGATCAAGGAACACGGCCTGGCCTCTGAGATCTCTGAGGTAGCTCCAGTGGGAAGGTTGTCACGCAGGAACAAGGCTGGCTCCCTCCTGCCTTGAACTCTCCATCTGGGCATGACAGAATCTGTCCCTCTCTCTCTCTCTCTTTCTCTCTCTCTCTCTCTCACTCTCACCATGGTCATGGCCTCTGCCACAAGGTCGTTACCAGAGCCAAGTAGACGCCATCGCCACACAACAACCTCCCAACATGTGAGCTCAGTACACTTCTTTATAAAGCGCCCCAGTGTCTGTCTTATGATATCCATGAAAACATGCTGATCCAGGCAACTTCTGCCTTGACACAGGAATGCTCACACAGCACTGCCCTGAGACCTACCTCCACACCCCAGTGCACCACCTTCGAAATGGGTCCTCAGCCCCAAGGAGACTTTCCAATGCCTGAAGCCAATACTGGTGTCTTGACTGAAGGCAGGAGGCCAAGTAAGGTAGCCCTGTGAAAGCATAGACATTGTTTCTGGGCTAATTCGGGCAGAGGGAGTAAGAATGCAGGAGAGGAGAACCAAGAGTGGTTGGAAAACATGCTAGGAAGGAAGAATCCTGACTGATAAAGATGTCCTACAAGGGGCCCATGAAGAAGTGAGGGAGGCCGCCTGTGCACAGCCATGGCCTGAGCCATCTTGGAAGTGGTCCCTTCAGCCCCAGCCACGTCTTCGGATGACTCAGCCCCAAGGATGTCCTGACTATAACTGAATCATTAAGTTCTTTTTGAACTCCTCAGTCATAGGGACCATGAGATGTAGCAAGTATGTACGGGGCTTGGGGGTTGTTTGTATATAATACCTAACGTAGTACTTAAAAATACTTGTGGAAGATATAAATCACATGCCAAGGAGGAAATCTCATCTCAAGTGTGCTCAGAAACTAGGGTCAAGAATTCTTCAAAAATGTTTTCCTAGGGCCTTGGCAGGGAGACTGTCTCAACCCAGATGTTTCGAAGAATGGAACTTGCATTATTTTTAAAATATTGTTTACCCAATACTATGTCAATTAATTCCATAATGTTGTATATTGATACTGAGGTTTTGTTGGGGCTTTTAACTGACCGGATCTTTACTCTGTTAGCCCTATCTTCAGACTAGAGAAGGTCTCCCCAAGAGGCCACTGAACTTATCTGGACAATAAGACGCTGGACTTTATGCTAGATATGTGTTTGCAAGGAACGAATCTCAACTGAACTTGAACTGTGGTTATGCAACAAGGTGGAGGAATCCACCATGGGAGGAGGGGTATGGGAGGGGTGGGGGGAATCCCCAGTGCCTATAAAACTGTATCACATAATACAATGTTAACAACAATAAAAAAAAATAAAAAAATAAAATAAAATAAAAAT
>NW_024466567.1:0-2164 GCF_017591425.1 Ochotona curzoniae | reverse complement strand
AATTTCCTCCAATGTATCCTTAATTTATGATTAAGAATGTCCACTTTCATTTATTTCCTGTTTGACATATTCATTGAATTTCTTTTGTCAAGATTTATTTATTTATGGGAAAGTCTGACGTACAGAGAGGAGGAGAGACAGAGAGGAAGATCTTCCATCCGATGATTCACTCCCTAAGTGACCGCTATGCCGAGCCGAAGCCAGGATCCAGGAACTTCTTCCGGGTATCCCACGCAGGTGCAGGGTCCCAAGGCTTTGGGCCGTCCTCAACTGCTTTCCCAGGCCACAGGCAGGGAGCTGGAAGGGAAATGGAGCTGCTGGGACTAGAACCGGCGCCCATACGGGATCCCAGGGCACATTCCAGGCGAGGACCTCTTGTATTACCTTTTGTAATTTCTTTACCTCTTGTATTGGATATAAACCAGCACAAGTATGGAATCCTGTTGTATGGAAGTCAATGAGCCACTGCGCTGTCACCTTCCTCATTCCTACTTATCTTAAAAAAAAATGAGAATAGGCAACGATGCTGGCACAGCGTTATAGTTAGCAATATTTGACATAAACCAGTCCCAGGATGCCTGCCATTACTTGCTTTACTTCAGCAGTGAAAACACTTGCCTAGTTAAAAGACAACCAGGGCATTTGTGTGCAGTGCGGATGGATTAGACTCCTGGCAATGGGTTTGAGACAGCTCTGCTGCAGCCAGAGGCCAATTAGGGAGTGAACCGATGGCTGGATGTTACACATGACTGACAGGTATTACAAGAGAAGTGCGGAATGTTACGGGGTGCGGTCCGTCATAGCCAGCACCCATTGACAGTGGGCAAGTGGCTGTATCCCCCCCCACCCTGCCCTGAAGGTGGGGCCTAACAGCAACAGAATGCTAATTTCATCCTCAGCCACTCCCCCGCACCGCCCACCTGTTTGCTCCTGCCTGCCTGTGCTCACCTGTCAACGGAGAGGGGACGGGATTGCATTGTTTGTGACCACTCCCCTCAGCAGCCCTTTAAAAGGCGCGTGAAGCGGGCCTTGCGCTTTCTGCTCAGGTCCTTCAGTTACTCAGCTACCTTGACTCTTGGCCGACCCAGCACAGGTAATCCCCTGCGCACGGTCCCTGAGTACTGCTGAGATGAGACAATGGCTATGCTAATGTTGTTTCTTGGTTGTGCACAATCAGGCGTTCCAGGAGAGGTGAGGCCTCGCAGTGGTGGGATGTGGGCAGGGAAGCCAGGGAAAGGTGAATGGTCGCAGGTTTTAATTGTGTCAGATTATTTGTTGCATGTGTCCTAGCATGACCAGTAATGTTGGGGAAGCTGGGACACAGATCTTAAGGTGAATGAATGCACTTAAGGGTAACGACCATTTGTTCTTTTTGGAATTATGTTTGCTTGAATTATGATTGATTGGGTTGCAATATGGACTTGTGACTTGCTATTTATAGAGTGCTCTGTTATCACCAAGCTTGGTTAATAAAGACTCCTTAATAAACTTTAAACATTTCTGGGGTGATCTCGCATGCCCAGACTATCAGCCAGAAGACAGGACCTCATTGCCCATGGACAGAGGCCTCATTTCTCAGCCCTGAGGCTCCCTGCGGTTTCAGCTTAGCTTGCTGTCATCATGGTAGCTAGCCACAATTCACTTTGAAATGCTAACACGTTTACTCGGTGTTGCAAAAGTGGACAGGATCAATCAGGTTCCTGCACTTCAAACTGCTCTGCTTGCTCTTTGTTCTCAAAATATTGAAAGACCCAAGAATGTAGAACATCGTGACAATTTAGCCATGTCTGCACTTTACCATTCGGGTCCATGGTTAGGGTTAGGTGGAATCTGGCACCAGCACTTACTAGTCTCCACTGCCCCTGATATCAGGTTAATGGGGAAGGGCTTGGGAAAGGAATGAGGGTGTGGCTGTACGCCATTAACCCCAAGCCTAGATGGCGCCCGCGATGGCGCCCGCATGTAAACTAGTCTCAAGTCTCGCGGGGCCTCGGGGTGGCGGTTGGCGTGGAGTTTGGGGGGTCGAGGAAAGGAGGGAGGGGGAGGGAGGGAAACAGTCGGTTTAGCGCAGGCGCAGTAAACACAGTCGGGCTTCTGGCTTGCTGGCCCGTGCGGCGGCGGCGGCGGCGGCGGCGGCGGCGGCGGCGGGGGGGCGGGCGCGCGG
>NW_024466566.1:40000-50000 GCF_017591425.1 Ochotona curzoniae | reverse complement strand
ATAGGTGGAAGTGAAAGCTGCCGAAAACCGGTTTCTGTCCAGAGTCCCTTCAGAAAACACAGTCGTGTGGCACCGAGAGAGATTCAGCATTCAGAACCGTCTGCAGTGCTCCCTCTGTTCCTTCACCAAAGTTCTGACTTCTCTACTCATCCCGCAGAACTTGGTGAAAGAGCGCCAGAATCGAAGGTGATGGGAATCATGTGTGTGGAGTTGAGGACGTGTGCCTATCAGGCTCTTGTGACCGTGGTGCGGAGCATGCTACTTTTCCTACAAGTTTCCCTTAGGTTAGAGAACACTGGAAATGACATCTCTCCCCTCCACCCTCCACCACCACCACCACCACCACCACCACTCCCCATCGTTGTCTATCCTGACACAAAGGTGCCCCAGACAGACAGTGTCGGTAAATTCAACTCACTCACTCACTCACTCACTCACTCACTCACTCACTCTCGGAATACAGATCATTTGAACTTACATTCATGATTTCCACCATTTATTTATTTATTTATTTATTTATTTATTTATTTATTTATTTATTTTCTCCTCACTTCTCTCTCTGACCTTTGGCTCCATTTCTCGTCAAAATGCCATGTAAACACCCCCGGATGGGACTCTGAGGTCCATTGGTTTAGTATGTTGATGTTGAGGTTCTGTGCAAATGTAGTCAGAAATGCTTAGTCTCACACACACACACACACACACACACACACACACACACACACACACACAGGTTTGAGGCAAAAGCTGTTGACAAACCTGTTTGTATCCTAAACAGAGTTGTGTGGCACTGAGAACCAGGATTCCATACTTTCTGGAATGTTCTGTTCACCAATATTCTGGGTTCTCTAGGCTTTCATTTGGGGGACAAAGTCCTGAACTGACTGCTGAAGTGGTGGAAGATTTTCTCTCTCTCTCTCTCTCTCTCTCTCTCTCTCTTTCTCCTTTTTTTTTTTCCTTTCTTTTTTTTTTTTTAAACAAAGAAAAACAGCAATGTTGTCATGGCACTGGTGGAAGAGCGGTTTCAACATTTTTGGCTTGCTCGCTTGCTCTCCGGCTCTCCCCATCCTCTGTTATCTATGTCTGCTTCTTGGAAGGACACAGCACAGCGACAAGGAGAAAAGGGAAGGAACTTGTGGGTGGAAGAATTTCATCAAAGAACTGGCTCTTTTGCTCATCCCTCTTCTTTCCTCCCATCTCCTTCTGACACACCCGCTCCTCCCTTCCTTCCCCACTCCAAACAAACTTGCTCACAAGTATTTCTCTCTTTCTCTCTCCCTCTCCACCCCGCCACCCCCCCCCCCGCAACCTCTCTTTCCCATGATTGACTTGCAAATGAATAAATAAATGAATAAATAAATGAAAACACACGTTGGGCCCGGCGCGGTGGCGCAAGTGGTTAAGGTCCTCGCCTTGAACGCCCGTATGGGGTCCCATATGTGCGCCGGTTCTAGTCCCGGCAGCCCCGCTTCCCTTCCAGCTCCCTGCCTGTGGCCCGGGAGAGCAGTCGAGGACGACCCAAAGCTTTGGGACCCTGCACCCGCGTGGGAGATCCGGAAGAGGCTCCTGGCTTCAGATCGGCATAGCATCGGCCGTTGCGCTCACTTGGGGAGTGAATCATCAGATCTTCCTCTCTGTCTCTCCTCTCTGTATATCTGCCTTTCCGATTAAAAAAAATAATAATAATAGTAAAAATAAATCTTAAAAACACACACACACACACACACACACACACACACACACACACACAGACACACACACACACGCAAGAACAGACCTGGCTTTCACATTGAAGGAAAATGTAACTAGTTTTATGCCCACTTTAATGTCCACACTGTTTGGGGGAGTGGTGATGGAGATCTTATTTTGCTGCCTTCAGTGGAGAGAAAAAAAAAAGGGGGGGGGGCTTTCAACACAGGGTTACTCAAATCCAGTAAACGTTCCTAAGGGGTGCAGTAATTGGGGAACCGGGTGGCAACAGTTGGTCGCTACGCCGCAAAGGTGAGCGCGATTGTGCCGAGACAGGTGAGAGAAAACACTTAAAGCGGGTGCTTGATTTTACTCGGACACTGTCAGTAAAAAGCAGTCCTCTCCTGTCAGTGGGTCCTGGCTAATGAACCACTGTGAGTGAAGCGAAACATATCGGAAGGCGGCTTTGTTATGGAATACGCTGGGGTGCACCGGTGACACCCAAGAGCAGAAAAACCAAGCCCAAAGAAAAAGTGCCTGCCTGCCCGCCCCTCCGCCTACCACTCCCCTCTCCCTGTCCCCACCCCCACCCCCCGGCCCCAGCACCAGGGAAGGAAGGAAGGAAGGAAGGAAGGAGGGAGGGAGGGAAGCTGTGTTTAAGTGATGGTGGGTGGGTCTTGTGTACATCTTGCAAGTCACCTCCCCTCATCCACATCTCCTTTCCAAGGCCGGAGCCAGCCAGAGACAGAGAGAGGGCCGGGGCCAGAAAGCAGCAGCCTTTGTTTTGGAAGCCACTGGCCTGTGGGACTCAAGCTCTCCAAGAGGCCTCATTCATTGCCTTCATTGAAATGCAGACGGTTGGTTCACTTTCTCTCTACTCCACCCAGAGCCATGCATACCTGCCCTCAGGCGTTTGTCAGTGAAAGGATCTGCCTCTCTGACTTGGGGCAAAGGTCAGCCAGAGTCTGTCACTCACTCCCCTTCGCTCTGGAACTACAAAGTGGGATCTGGCCACTGCTTTCTGACTGGCACGGGGCAGACCGTGAGTGGTTCTCAGGAACGACTCCCTTCTGATGTGGCCTTTCCATTGGCATATGGATTCACTCTCCCATCCACCACCTGAACCATGTGAATGCGCGTGATGAACCTGTGGGTGTATTTCTGTCACTCAAACAAGCAGAATCGCTCAACATCAAGCATCCCTCCCTCTCGATACAGCAATCTAGCTGAACCTATTACTTCCAAACACCTGAAGCGAACACCTTACCTGTCCTTGTGTAGGTGCGGCGGGCGGGCGGGCGGGCGGGCGGGGTGGGGGTGGGGTTGACAAGGGCTCAAGCTGATCGCGGTTGCAGGAATATGCTAACTAACTAGGCCCCATGCCCCGTGCCAGGCCCAGTTCTCTGCTTGGATCGGCATTGGACCGAGCGAACAGGACACAGCAGTCCGGAGCCTTGGCCAGAGTCTCGCGCTGCTTACATCTCACAGTCGGCGCCTGTTTAGAAAAGAAAAAATTCATCCATCCATTCACCCATTTTGTTTTTATTGGAAACACGGATATATATATATATATATATATATGGAGAGAGAGAGAGAGAGAGAGAGAGAGAGAGAGAGAGAGAGAGAGAGAGAGAAGGAGAGACAGAAAGAAATATCTCCTGCCCGCTGGCTGGTTCACTCTTCAAGTGGCCACAACAAACAGCCACAAAAGGGCAGAGCCAAAACCAGGAGCCGGGAGCTTCTTCCCGGTCTCCACCATGCAGGCGGGTGGGTGGAGAGTCCCAAGGGTTTCTGCCGTCCTCGACCGCTTCTCTAGGCCACAGGCAGGCAGGGAGCTGGGCGGAAGTGGGGCATCTGGGACATGAACCGGCGACCATTGGGGGATCCCGGCGCGTACAGGCCGAGAAATTTCGCCACTAGGCAACCGCACGCCTGGCCCAAAAGACAACTCTTGTCTTCCCCTCGTCTTCTTGTCTGGTCCGGGGAGATGCACGCTGTCGACATGTCTGGCCCGGGCCTTGTATGTTTGGCACATACGGACGGCCTGATGATCTATGGGTAACTTGCTGTTTTAGTCCAGGCAGGCCTTAACGTGGTGCTCTCCGACGGGAGCTACAGCCTAGCTGACAGGGGGGAGTGCCTGCCTGCCTGCCTGCCTGCCCGCCTGCCTGCCTGCGGTGGTTTCCCTAGCAGGCAGGACAGTCTTGGGACCGTCTGGGGGCTACTGCGGTCTGGCCTGCCTGATGTGATTTTCACCCAGTCAGTCCCGGAACTTTGCTGACAGCTGGGTGTTGCGGCCTAACCCGGCTGGCCCGCCTGCAACGCACCCATCTCTTCTTTTGCGTGACTGGGTGCATCGCCCTAGCTCGATTCTGGCTCTCACGCTCCCTCTCCCCCAGTCTCCTCCGTCCCTCCGTCCCCCCCCCCCCCCGTTCCTGCGTGAGCCAGTGGGTGCTGTGGCACAATCTGAGATGGCCAACCTCACAGTCCCAGCTATCGCCATCGGGCTGGGGTACAGCAGCCTAGCCTGGCCTGGTCCACCACCAGCCCTTCTGTGAACTGGGGGATGCTAGCCAGTGAACAGTTCAACCCAGCCTGGCTTGCGCCCCGACCCGGCCTGGCTATTTGTATGTGTGTTTTGGAAGGCAGCTCTCCTCTGCGCTCGCATCTTTTTTTCTCCCTGACAAAGTTTCATAGGCTCTGGGACTCTCCCAAACCCTCTCCTCCCCGCATTGAATTCCTCCACATTGTCACACTGGTACAGATCATCTCCGGTCACGATTCCTTCATTGCGGTTATGGACCATGCAGAGGGCGCAGCATCTTATTGCCCAGATAAACTCAACAGTTTCATTTCTGAGGGCCACAGATAGGATGACCCAGCTGTTTCCTACCAGAACGAGATACAGAGAGAAAGGTCTTGTGCCTGTTGCTTCACTCCCTAGAGCTGAGCTCATCTGAAGCCAGGAACTTCTTCTGGGTCCCAGGCCTTGGACCGTCCTCTACTGCTCTCCCAGGTCCCCAGCAAAGAGCTTGGGAGGTGGAGCAGCAGCCGGGTTAGGAACAGGCCCCCATATGAGATCCCGGTGGATGCAGGGCCAGGATTTAGTCGCTATCCTAGGGTGTGGAGGGGAAGAGTCGCGGGGTCGGTTGGTTCACCATTTCTCATCCTGTGGAACTAAAGGGAAAGGGCGCTCTGAGGGAGAGATCCGGGCGCCTGTGCCCGAGTGGTGGGTGTTGTGTGCGGTCGGCTCTGCTCTGCCGACAAGTCAAGGGGACTTGAGGACGGCAGAGCAGGAGGACATACGGGCCGGCCTGTGCCCTTCCTGCGCTCCCGGATGCCTAAGGAGTTCTCTGTGGTTGATTGGGAGTTAAAAGATAATACGCCGCCGCCGCCGACACGAAGGCCTCGGCCTCGCAGGTGGCCTTGCCTGACACCTACTTCTCTCTCCCTCCGTGTTCTGGACCCTGGAATCCCGGCCTGGCTGCTCCCTTTCTCCTTTTCCTCATCTGGACCTTACCTGCAAATGGCGAACAGAGAAGACTGAATTATTATTCATTGTTGTCACATTCTCACTAACTCAATTTCAATCAATCTGTCTCTCCCTCCCCCTCTTTTCCTCTCTCTTCTTTCACGTCTCTAACCTGTTTCCATGGCACATCTTTTCTGTCCCCGAGGAGGAACTTCTTGGGTCTTGCAAGAGCTCACAGGAAGGACAGACAGACGCAAGGGCGCGGCAGTATTCCTCCACTTTCAAGTCCCTGTGGCTCCACTTCTGATCCGGCTCCCTGTTTGTGGCCTGGGAAAACGGTGAAGGGTGGCCCAAGTGTTACGGGACCCTGAACCTGCGTGGGGAGCCTGGAAGAAGCTCCCGGCTCCTGGATTTGGGTCGGATCCAGTCAGCTCCGGCCGTGGTTGTGGCCATTTGGGGAGTGCACCGGCGGGCGGATGGAAATCTTTCTGTCTGTCTGTCTCTCCTTCTCTCTGCAAATCTGCCTTCCCGATGAAAATAAGTCAACTTCAAGGGGGGGGGGGGCGGGGGACGACAACAGAAAGCGAAAGTAAAACAGTTGGGGGGGGATACTGGCATTGTGGCACCACCGCACACACGCTCAACAGCCCGTCAGCAGACACACTGGCCTTGCCGTATGGGAACACCGATTTCATCTTGTTCCTGGCTCCTGGCTTCGGCCTAGCTTGGCCTCAGCTGCTGTGACACAGGAGGGAGAGAGTCCTTCCACACTTTGTGACAATGCCGCCTAGGGAGGGCCATCCAGGGAGAGACAAGGATGGAGGAAAGGTCTCTTGGCACATATTGTGGGAACGGACTTGGGGTGAGGCGCTGACTGGGTTTTAGCTGTGTGTATAGGGAAGTCTTTGCTGTCCCAACGTGGTTGGGAGCATTGAGATGGACTGAACTGGGTTTCTGATTTTTGTGAGGCAGTCTCAGTCTCTCTCTCTCTCTCTCTCTCTCTCTCTCTCTCTCTGTCTCTCTCTATCTCTCTCTGTCTCTGTCTCATTACCGGATGAGGTTCCCCGGGAGAGCTGGGCCTGGAAACACATGGCCCAAGGGATGAATCTGGAACTGACCCCTGGGCTCGAGACTCAGCGTTGTCGTTGTTATCTCTTGCCTTTGCTCTTCCTGCTCCCCCATCCTTCATCTTCCCCGCCCCATCACAGCCCCAACTAACTCCACACCGGGAACCGCAGCGTGTTTCAAGAATCGAATCGCGGGGTCTGCGCGCCATCTAGTGGCCACAGTATCGGATCGGACATGAGGCGAAAGCCAAGATGGCGCTGACGGCAGAGGTCAAGATGGCGCCCGCATGTAAACTAGTCTCAAGTCTCGCGGGGCCTCGGGGTGGCGGTTGGCGTGGAGTTTGGGGGGTCGAGGAAAGGAGGGAGGGGGAGGGAGGGAAACAGTCGGTTTAGCGCAGGCGCAGTAAACACAGTCGGGCTTCTGGCTTGCTGGCCCGTGCGGCGGCGGCGGCGGCGGCGGCGGCGGCGGGGGCGGGGCGGGCGGGCGGTCGGTCGCGCGGCGCTGCACAAATGCACAAACCGTCCTTCCACCGACCGGGCCGGGACTGCACTGTGTGTGCGTCTCTCTAGGTGCTCTCCTGCTCCGTCCAGGCGGGGGAATCTGTTGCCTCCCTAGGGATGTTTCCTTATTTCTTTCTTCTTGGATCTCTCCTTTCCTTTTAGACTCCCCCTCTCTCTGTTTTGATTGCTGAATACCGCCGCTTTCCTCTCTTTCTTTCGCTTTCTCCTTTGACCTGTCCCCTCTCCTTCTCCCACTCCCCTGCGTCTCAAAGAATTTCACTTCTGACTCCCACCTTTATTCGACATTGTTCATCTTTACATTCTCTCCCTTTTCCTAGAGCCTTTTCTCTCGCGGTCTCATTCTGGATTTATTTTCTTCCCTCATCTCTTTCACTCGTGTCTGTCTGGCCGTTTGTTTTGTGTGTGTGTGTGTGTGTGTGTGTGTGTGTGTGTGTGTGTGTGTGTTTCCCCTACTGCTTCCATTGCTTCCCTTTATGTTGTCTTTCTCCTTCCCTAGTTTTTGTGTTCCTGTTTTTTTTTTTTTGATTCTTACTTTTGCCTTCCTTTCAGTTCTCATTCTCATTCTCTCTCTCTCTCTCTCTCTCTCTCTCTCTCTCTCTCCCTCCCTCCCTCCCTCCCTCCCTCCCTCCCTCCCTTTTCTCTCTCGATGTTGGTGGTTCCTTTTTATTTTCTGGCTGCCTTTTCCCTTTACCTGTGTGTGACCAAGTGTATCCCCCCTTCCCCCAAGAATGTGCTGATAGGTCAGATTTATGCTGTCACAGCAGATGCGTGGTCATTCACTACTCCAACACGATTCTCCCCAATCAAAACAAAATGTTCACATTTCACCAGTAACAGTCACAACACAGTTTGGTTATAAATGAGAGGCAAGGCAAGGCAAGGCAAGCGACCTGGCGGCCGGGACCAGCCGGTACCCCCTGCAAGGGGAGGGAGGGAGGGAGGGAGGGAGGGAGGGAGGGAGGGAGGGAGGAGATGACACACATTTCCCTGCCTCTCTCGGATTCATTGTCCGGCCGTATGCATCCGGCGTGCTGTCCCTTTGTTCCTTGGTGCTGGCTGTCTGACTCCACCTGGTGGCAGGCAGCCTTGCTGTAGCTGTAGAGTGCTCCGGAGCCGGCAAGGGGAAGCGAGTGGGTGGAGAGCCCGGGACAGGGTGTGACAAAGTCCCCAAGCTGCAGGCGGGAGAGTCCCAGCCCTGCTGGGACCTGGCTGGCTCGTGTGCTGCTCGGAGATTGGGCCTGGAGGCTTGCAAGTGAGCAGGCAGGCAGCTGCAGGGGTGGTTAGGTGTCTGCGCGCTCCTGAATGTCACCTTGCTGGAGTACCGTTAGAGTGCATGGGGTCGACCAGCACTCCCTTTATCACTGCCTCCACACTAGGCCACCAGGTCGGGGCCGTTGTCGGGGCTGCGAGGCCCCGGGCCCCGGGCCCGACACTCGTCGCCCGCACTAGGCCACCAACCGGGTCGGGGCTGTCATTGGGGCTGCGAGGCCCCGGGCCCCGGGCCCCGGGCCCCGAGCCCGACCCGACGCTCGTCACCCGCACTAGGCCACCAGGTCGGGGTTATTGTCGGGGCTGCGAGGCCCCGGGCCCCGGGCCCCAGGCCCCGGGCCCGACGCTCGTCGCCCGCACTAGGTCACCAGGTCGGGGCCGTCGTCGGGGCTGCGAGGCCCCGGGCCCCGGGCCCGACGCTCGTCGCCCGCACGAGGGGACCCGGTCGTGGCCATCATCGGGGCTGCGAGGCCCCGGGCCCCGGGCCCGACGCTCGTCGCCCGCACTAGGCCACCAGGTCGGGGCTATTGTCGGGGCTGCGAGGCCCCGGGCCCGACGCTCGTCGCCCGCACTAGGCCACCAGGTCGGGGCCGTCGTCGGGGCTGCGAGGCCCCGGACCCCGGGCCCGACACTCGTCGCCCGCACTAGGCTACCAGGTCGGGGCCGTCGACGGGGCTGGCTCCGGGCCCGACACTCGTCGCCCGCATGAGGGGACCGGATCGGGGCCGTTGACGGGGCTGCGAGGCCCGGGGCTCCCGGCCCGACACTCGTCGCCCGCACGAGGGGACCCGGTCGTGGCCGCTGGTGGGACTGTGAGCGTGTGTTTGCTTTTCTAAGTCCTTGGGTCGACCAGGTGGCCACAGGAGCACGCCCTGTCGTCGATGGGTATGTTTTTGGGGACCTGTGACCCGGGCCCCCATCTGAGGGGGTGGCTGTGTCGCATAGGTTGTCCCCGTTGTCCCCTGGAAGGGCATTTGTACGCCTGCAGTTGTCATTTTGGATCTGCAGGTAGGTGCTGACACGCTGTCTCCTGGCGACCGTCGCCAGGAGAGCTGGGCCCCTGGGTTCGCGTCTGGGGGGCAGGGGGAGAGCGCGATGGGCTGCCGGCGGCCTGGCGTCGGACTGCGTCTCCCCTGCCCATCCGGCGGCCGAGCTGCCTGCCTGGGTTCGTGCGGCAGCTTCGGTGTGCGATCCCGGTTGAGCCCTGCGACGGTGCTGCCATCTCCGGCTTACGATTTGCCCCGAGAGCGGCGGGGGTGAGGCCGGGCGCTGGGTCCTATACCCGTGTCCGCTCTCTGCCGCAGGCGGCCCGTTGTGTAGCGGTGGCTGACGAGACACCCCTTCCTGAGACTGAGTCGGTAGTAGCGGCTTCATGCCGTGTGTGCGTGTCAGGCGTTCCTCCGCTGGGGTTGGCCACCGCCGCTGAGGAGGCAAGGGGCCGGTGAGGCTGCGACGGACCCCCTCTCTGGCGGCTGTCCTCGCCGGGCGTGACCCCCTGTGCCTCGCGTGATGTCACAATTCCAGACCGCGACTGACCGATGTGGTGATGTGGCGCTCTCCCGGGCCGGGCCTAAGCCGCTTACAGACGAGGGACGGCCGTTCATGGCGAATGCTGCCGAGCTTCTCGTTCTGTCTTGCGGGCTCCTGGTTCCTCTTTCCCCTGCCTCGGTGCGGTGGGAGAGGCCAGGGGTGCGGAACCCGGCTCGATCTCCGCTCCCTCTGCCTCGTGCCGCCTGGAGGTGCGCTGGTGTGGGGGTCCGGGCGGGGGTCCTCGGACGTGGCGGACACCCTTCGCCCTCTGCCGTGCCGGCGTGTCACGGCGTGGGCGGGCCCCCTCCCGCGGTGGTGTGGGGCTCGTCCGGCAGAGTCCGGCTCTGCTCGGCTCTGTGCGGTGCTCCTGGAGCGGTCCGGGTCGTTTGCCTTTCAGGCGCCTGGAACCGAGTGGTGGTGTCGCTCCCTTGCCACCCCAGCGTGCGCTCTC
>NW_024466566.1:15000-25000 GCF_017591425.1 Ochotona curzoniae | reverse complement strand
CAGAGTCTGCCAAGAGCGCTCTACTGCCTGTTGAACCCCGCGATATAGGTGGAAGTGAAAGCTGCCGAAAACCGGTTTCTGTCCAGAGTCCCTTCAGAAAACACAGTCGTGTGGCACCGAGAGAGATTCAGCATTCAGAACCGTCTGCAGTGCTCCCTCTGTTCCTTCACCAAAGTTCTGACTTCTCTACTCATCCCGCAGAACTTGGTGAAAGAGCGCCAGAATCGAAGGTGATGGGAATCATGTGTGTGGAGTTGAGGACGTGTGCCTATCAGGCTCTTGTGACCGTGGTGCGGAGCATGCTACTTTTCCTACAAGTTTCCCTTAGGTTAGAGAACACTGGAAATGACATCTCTCCCCTCCACCCTCCACCACCACCACCACCACCACTCCCCATCGTTGTCTATCCTGACACAAAGGTGCCCCAGACAGACAGTGTCGGTAAATTCAACTCACTCACTCACTCACTCACTCACTCACTCTCGGAATACAGATCATTTGAACTTACATTCGTGATTTCCACCATTTATTTATTTATTTATTTATTTATTTATTTATTTATTTATTTATTTTCTCCTCACTTCTCTCTCTGACCTTTGGCTCCATTTCTCGTCAAAATGCCATGTAAACACCCCCGGATGGGACTCTGAGGTCCATTGGTTTAGTATGTTGATGTTGAGGTTCTGTGCAAATGTAGTCAGAAATGCTTAGTCTACACACACACACACACACACACACACACACACACACACACACACACAGGTTTGAGGCAAAAGCTGTTGACAAACCTGTTTGTATCCTAAACAGAGTTGTGTGGCACTGAGAACCAGGATTCCATACTTTCTGGAATGTTCTGTTCACCAATATTCTGGGTTCTCTAGGCTTTCATTTGGGGGACAAAGTCCTGAACTGACTGCTGAAGTGGTGGAAGATTTTCTCTCTCTCTCTCTCTCTCTCTCTCTCTCTCTTTCTCCTTTTTTTTTTTCCTTTCTTTTTTTTTTTTTAAACAAAGAAAAACAGCAATGTTGTCATGGCACTGGTGGAAGAGCGGTTTCAACATTTTTGGCTTGCTCGCTTGCTCTCCGGCTCTCCCCATCCTCTGTTATCTATGTCTGCTTCTTGGAAGGACACAGCACAGCGACAAGGAGAAAAGGGAAGGAACTTGTGGGTGGAAGAATTTCATCAAAGAACTGGCTCTTTTGCTCATCCCTCTTCTTTCCTCCCATCTCCTTCTGACACACCCGCTCCTCCCTTCCTTCCCCACTCCAAACAAACTTGCTCACAAGTATTTCTCTCTTTCTCTCTCCCTCTCCACCCCGCCACCCCCCCCCCCGCAACCTCTCTTTCCCATGATTGACTTGCAAATGAATAAATAAATGAATAAATAAATGAAAACACACGTTGGGCCCGGCGCGGTGGCGCAAGTGGTTAAGGTCCTCGCCTTGAACGCCCGTATGGGGTCCCATATGTGCGCCGGTTCTAGTCCCGGCAGCCCCGCTTCCCTTCCAGCTCCCTGCCTGTGGCCCGGGAGAGCAGTCGAGGACGACCCAAAGCTTTGGGACCCTGCACCCGCGTGGGAGATCCGGAAGAGGCTCCTGGCTTCAGATCGGCATAGCATCGGCCGTTGCGCTCACTTGGGGAGTGAATCATCAGATCTTCCTCTCTGTCTCTCCTCTCTGTATATCTGCCTTTCCGATTAAAAAAAATAAT
Organism: Ochotona curzoniae; assembly: GCF_017591425.1. Taxonomy (NCBI): domain Eukaryota; kingdom Metazoa; phylum Chordata; class Mammalia; order Lagomorpha; family Ochotonidae; genus Ochotona; species Ochotona curzoniae. The sequence continues at coordinate 23,290 of NW_024466566.1, read as the reverse complement.
AATAATAGTAAAAATAAATCTTAAAAACACACACACACACACACACACACACACACACACACACACACACACACACACGCAAGAACAGACCTGGCTTTCACATTGAAGGAAAATGTAACTAGTTTTATGCCCACTTTAATGTCCACACTGTTTGGGGGGGTGGTGATGGAGATCTTATTTTGCTGCCTTCAGTGGAGAGAAAAAAAAAAAGGGGGGGGGGCTTTCAACACAGGGTTACTCAAATCCAGTAAACGTTCCTAAGGGGTGCAGTAATTGGGGAACCGGGTGGCAACAGTTGGTCGCTACGCCGCAAAGGTGAGCGCGATTGTGCCGAGACAGGTGAGAGAAAACACTTAAAGCGGGTGCTTGATTTTACTCGGACACTGTCAGTAAAAAGCAGTCCTCTCCTGTCAGTGGGTCCTGGCTAATGAACCACTGTGAGTGAAGCGAAACATATCGGAAGGCGGCTTTGTTATGGAATACGCTGGGGTGCACCGGTGACACCCAAGAGCAGAAAAACCAAGCCCAAAGAAAAAGTGCCTGCCTGCCCGCCCCTCCGCCTACCACTCCCCTCTCCCTGTCCCCACCCCCACCCCCCGGCCCCAGCACCAGGGAAGGAAGGAAGGAAGGAAGGAGGGAGGGAGGGAAGCTGTGTTTAAGTGATGGTGGGTGGGTCTTGTGTACATCTTGCAAGTCACCTCCCCTCATCCACATCTCCTTTCCAAGGCCGGAGCCAGCCAGAGACAGAGAGAGGGCCGGGGCCAGAAAGCAGCAGCCTTTGTTTTGGAAGCCACTGGCCTGTGGGACTCAAGCTCTCCAAGAGGCCTCATTCATTGCCTTCATTGAAATGCAGACGGTTGGTTCACTTTCTCTCTACTCCACCCAGAGCCATGCATACCTGCCCTCAGGCGTTTGTCAGTGAAAGGATCTGCCTCTCTGACTTGGGGCAAAGGTCAGCCAGAGTCTGTCACTCACTCCCCTTCGCTCTGGAACTACAAAGTGGGATCTGGCCACTGCTTTCTGACTGGCACGGGGCAGACCGTGAGTGGTTCTCAGGAACGACTCCCTTCTGATGTGGCCTTTCCATTGGCATATGGATTCACTCTCCCATCCACCACCTGAACCATGTGAATGCGCGTGATGAACCTGTGGGTGTATGTCTGTCACTCAAACAAGCAGAATCGCTCAACATCAAGCATCCCTCCCTCTCGATACAGCAATCTAGCTGAACCTATTACTTCCAAACACCTGAAGCGAACACCTTACCTGTCCTTGTGTAGGTGCGGCGGGCGGGCGGGCGGGCGGGGTGGGGGTGGGGTTGACAAGGGCTCAAGCTGATCGCGGTTGCAGGAATATGCTAACGAACTAGGCCCCATGCCCCGTGCCAGGCCCAGTTCTCTGCTTGGATCGGCATTGGACCGAGCGAACAGGACACAGCAGTCCGGAGCCTTGGCCAGAGTCTCGCGCTGCTTACATCTCACAGTCGGCGCCTGTTTAGAAAAGAAAAAATTCATCCATCCATTCACCCATTTTGTTTTTATTGGAAACACGGATATATATATATATATATATATATGGAGAGAGAGAGAGAGAGAGAGAGAGAGAGAGAGAGAGAGAGAGAGAGAGAAGGAGAGACAGAAAGAAATATCTCCTGCCCGCTGGCTGGTTCACTCTTCAAGTGGCCACAACAAACAGCCACAAAAGGGCAGAGCCAAAACCAGGAGCCGGGAGCTTCTTCCCGGTCTCCACCATGCAGGCGGGTGGGTGGAGAGTCCCAAGGGTTTCTGCCGTCCTCGACCGCTTCTCTAGGCCACAGGCAGGCAGGGAGCTGGGCGGAAGTGGGGCATCTGGGACATGAACCGGCGACCATTGGGGGATCCCGGCGCGTACAGGCCGAGAAATTTCGCCACTAGGCAACCGCACGCCTGGCCCAAAAGACAACTCTTGTCTTCCCCTCGTCTTCTTGTCTGGTCCGGGGAGATGCACGCTGTCGACATGTCTGGCCCGGGCCTTGTATGTTTGGCACATACGGACGGCCTGATGATCTATGGGTAACTTGCTGTTTTAGTCCAGGCAGGCCTTAACGTGGTGCTCTCCGACGGGAGCTACAGCCTAGCTGACAGGGGGGAGTGCCTGCCTGCCTGCCTGCCTGCCTGCCCGCCTGCCTGCCTGCGGTGGTTTCCCTAGCAGGCAGGACAGTCTTGGGACCGTCTGGGGGCTACTGCGGTCTGGCCTGCCTGATGTGATTTTCACCCAGTCAGTCCCGGAACTTTGCTGACAGCTGGGTGTTGCGGCCTAACCCGGCTGGCCCGCCTGCAACGCACCCATCTCTTCTTTTGCGTGACTGGGTGCATCGCCCTAGCTCGATTCTGGCTCTCACGCTCCCTCTCCCCCAGTCTCCTCCGTCCCTCCGTCCCCCCCCCCCCCCGTTCCTGCGTGAGCCAGTGGGTGCTGTGGCACAATCTGAGATGGCCAACCTCACAGTCCCAGCTATCGCCATCGGGCTGGGGTACAGCAGCCTAGCCTGGCCTGGTCCACCACCAGCCCTTCTGTGAACTGGGGGATGCTAGCCAGTGAACAGTTCAACCCAGCCTGGCTTGCGCCCCGACCCGGCCTGGCTATTTGTATGTGTGTTTTGGAAGGCAGCTCTCCTCTGCGCTCGCATCTTTTTTTCTCCCTGACAAAGTTTCATAGGCTCTGGGACTCTCCCAAACCCTCTCCTCCCCGCATTGAATTCCTCCACATTGTCACACTGGTACAGATCATCTCCGGTCACGATTCCTTCATTGCGGTTATGGACCATGCAGAGGGCGCAGCATCTTATTGCCCAGATAAACTCAACAGTTTCATTTCTGAGGGCCACAGATAGGATGACCCAGCTGTTTCCTACCAGAACGAGATACAGAGAGAAAGGTCTTGTGCCTGTTGCTTCACTCCCTAGAGCTGAGCTCATCTGAAGCCAGGAACTTCTTCTGGGTCCCAGGCCTTGGACCGTCCTCTACTGCTCTCCCAGGTCCCCAGCAAAGAGCTTGGGAGGTGGAGCAGCAGCCGGGTTAGGAACAGGCCCCCATATGAGATCCCGGTGGATGCAGGGCCAGGATTTAGTCGCTATCCTAGGGTGTGGAGGGGAAGAGTCGCGGGGTCGGTTGGTTCACCATTTCTCATCCTGTGGAACTAAAGGGAAAGGGCGCTCTGAGGGAGAGATCCGGGCGCCTGTGCCCGAGTGGTGGGTGTTGTGTGCGGTCGGCTCTGCTCTGCCGACAAGTCAAGGGGACTTGAGGACGGCAGAGCAGGAGGACATACGGGCCGGCCTGTGCCCTTCCTGCGCTCCCGGATGCCTAAGGAGTTCTCTGTGGTTGATTGGGAGTTAAAAGATAATACGCCGCCGCCGCCGACACGAAGGCCTCGGCCTCGCAGGTGGCCTTGCCTGACACCTACTTCTCTCTCCCTCCGTGTTCTGGACCCTGGAATCCCGGCCTGGCTGCTCCCTTTCTCCTTTTCCTCATCTGGACCTTACCTGCAAATGGCGAACAGAGAAGACTGAATTATTATTCATTGTTGTCACATTCTCACTAACTCAATTTCAATCAATCTGTCTCTCCCTCCCCCTCTTTTCCTCTCTCTTCTTTCACGTCTCTAACCTGTTTCCATGGCACATCTTTTCTGTCCCCGAGGAGGAACTTCTTGGGTCTTGCAAGAGCTCACAGGAAGGACAGACAGACGCAAGGGCGCGGCAGTATTCCTCCACTTTCAAGTCCCTGTGGCTCCACTTCTGATCCGGCTCCCTGTTTGTGGCCTGGGAAAACGGTGAAGGGTGGCCCAAGTGTTACGGGACCCTGAACCTGCGTGGGGAGCCTGGAAGAAGCTCCCGGCTCCTGGATTTGGGTCGGATCCAGTCAGCTCCGGCCGTGGTTGTGGCCATTTGGGGAGTGCACCGGCGGGCGGATGGAAATCTTTCTGTCTGTCTGTCTCTCCTTCTCTCTGCAAATCTGCCTTCCCGATGAAAATAAGTCAACTTCAAGGGGGGGGGGGGGCGGGGGACGACAACAGAAAGCGAAAGTAAAACAGTTGGGGGGGGGATACTGGCATTGTGGCACCACCGCACACACGCTCAACAGCCCGTCAGCAGACACACTGGCCTTGCCGTATGGGAACACCGATTTCATCTTGTTCCTGGCTCCTGGCTTCGGCCTAGCTTGGCCTCAGCTGCTGCGACACAGGAGGGAGAGAGTCCTTCCACACTTTGTGACAATGCCGCCTAGGGAGGGCCATCCAGGGAGAGACAAGGATGGAGGAAAGGTCTCTTGGCACATATTGTGGGAACGGACTTGGGGTGAGGCGCTGACTGGGTTTTAGCTGTGTGTATAGGGAAGTCTTTGCTGTCCCAACGTGGTTGGGAGCATTGAGATGGACTGAACTGGGTTTCTGATTTTTGTGAGGCAGTCTCAGTCTCTCTCTCTCTCTCTCTCTCTCTCTCTCTCTCTCGTCTCTCTCTATCTCTCTCTGTCTCTGTCTCATTACCGGATGAGGTTCCCCGGGAGAGCTGGGCCTGGAAACACATGGCCCAAGGGATGAATCTGGAACTGACCCCTGGGCTCGAGACTCAGCGTTGTCGTTGTTATCTCTTGCCTTTGCTCTTCCTGCTCCCCCATCCTTCATCTTCCCCGCCCCATCACAGCCCCAACTAACTCCACACCGGGAACCGCAGCGTGTTTCAAGAATCGAATCGCGGGGTCTGCGCGCCATCTAGTGGCCACAGTATCGGATCGGACATGAGGCGAAAGCCAAGATGGCGCTGACGGCAGAGGTCAAGATGGCGCCCGCATGTAAACTAGTCTCAAGTCTCGCGGGGCCTCGGGGTGGCGGTTGGCGTGGAGTTTGGGGGGTCGAGGAAAGGAGGGAGGGGGAGGGAGGGAAACAGTCGGTTTAGCGCAGGCGCAGTAAACACAGTCGGGCTTCTGGCTTGCTGGCCCGTGCGGCGGCGGCGGCGGCGGCGGCGGCGGCGGGGGGGCGGGGCGGGCGGGCGGTCGGTCGCGCGGCGCTGCACAAATGCACAAACCGTCCTTCCACCGACCGGGCCGGGACTGCACTGTGTGTGCGTCTCTCTAGGTGCTCTCCTGCTCCGTCCAGGCGGGGGAATCTGTTGCCTCCCTAGGGATGTTTCCTTATTTCTTTCTTCTTGGATCTCTCCTTTCCTTTTAGACTCCCCCTCTCTCTGTTTTGATTGCTGAATACCGCCGCTTTCCTCTCTTTCTTTCGCTTTCTCCTTTGACCTGTCCCCTCTCCTTCTCCCACTCCCCTGCGTCTCAAAGAATTTCACTTCTGACTCCCACCTTTATTCGACATTGTTCATCTTTACATTCTCTCCCTTTTCCTAGAGCCTTTTCTCTCGCGGTCTCATTCTGGATTTATTTTCTTCCCTCATCTCTTTCACTCGTGTCTGTCTGGCCGTTTGTTTTGTGTGTGTGTGTGTGTGTGTGTGTGTGTGTGTGTGTGTGTGTTTCCCCTACTGCTTCCATTGCTTCCCTTTATGTTGTCTTTCTCCTTCCCTAGTTTTTGTGTTCCTGTTTTTTTTTTTTTGATTCTTACTTTTGCCTTCCTTTCAGTTCTCATTCTCATTCTCTCTCTCTCTCTCTCTCTCTCTCTCTCTCTCTCTCTCCCTCCCTCCCTCCCTCCCTCCCTCCCTCCCTCCCTTTTCTCTCTCGATGTTGGTGGTTCCTTTTTATTTTCTGGCTGCCTTTTCCCTTTACCTGTGTGTGACCAAGTGTATCCCCCCTTCCCCCAAGAATGTGCTGATAGGTCAGATTTATGCTGTCACAGCAGATGCGTGGTCATTCACTACTCCAACACGATTCTCCCCAATCAAAACAAAATGTTCACATTTCACCAGTAACAGTCACAACACAGTTTGGTTATAAATGAGAGGCAAGGCAAGGCAAGGCAAGCGACCTGGCGGCCGGGACCAGCCGGTACCCCCTGCAAGGGGAGGGAGGGAGGGAGGAGGGAGGGAGGGAGGGAGGGAGGGAGGAGATGACACACATTTCCCTGCCTCTCTCGGATTCATTGTCCGGCCGTATGCATCCGGCGTGCTGTCCCTTTGTTCCTTGGTGCTGGCTGTCTGACTCCACCTGGTGGCAGGCAGCCTTGCTGTAGCTGTAGAGTGCTCCGGAGCCGGCAAGGGGAAGCGAGTGGGTGGAGAGCCCGGGACAGGGTTGTGACAAAGTCCCCAAGCTGCAGGCGGGAGAGTCCCAGCCCTGCTGGGACCTGGCTGGCTCGTGTGCTGCTCGGAGATTGGGCCTGGAGGCTTGCAAGTGAGCAGGCAGGCAGCTGCAGGGGTGGTTAGGTGTCTGCGCGCTCCTGAATGTCACCTTGCTGGAGTACCGTTAGAGTGCATGGGGTCGACCAGCACTCCCTTTATCACTGCCTCCACACTAGGCCACCAGGTCGGGGCCGTTGTCGGGGCTGCGAGGCCCCGGGCCCCGGGCCCGACACTCGTCGCCCGCACTAGGCCACCAACCGGGTCGGGGCTGTCATTGGGGCTGCGAGGCCCCGGGCCCCGGGCCCCGGGCCCCGAGCCCGACCCGACGCTCGTCACCCGCACTAGGCCACCAGGTCGGGGTTATTGTCGGGGCTGCGAGGCCCCGGGCCCCGGGCCCCAGGCCCCGGGCCCGACGCTCGTCGCCCGCACTAGGTCACCAGGTCGGGGCCGTCGTCGGGGCTGCGAGGCCCCGGGCCCCGGGCCCGACGCTCGTCGCCCGCACGAGGGGACCCGGTCGTGGCCATCATCGGGGCTGCGAGGCCCCGGGCCCCGGGCCCGACGCTCGTCGCCCGCACTAGGCCACCAGGTCGGGGCTATTGTCGGGGCTGCGAGGCCCCGGGCCCGACGCTCGTCGCCCGCACTAGGCCACCAGGTCGGGGCCGTCGTCGGGGCTGCGAGGCCCCGGACCCCGGGCCCGACACTCGTCGCCCGCACTAGGCTACCAGGTCGGGGCCGTCGACGGGGCTGGCTCCGGGCCCGACACTCGTCGCCCGCATGAGGGGACCGGATCGGGGCCGTTGACGGGGCTGCGAGGCCCGGGGCTCCCGGCCCGACACTCGTCGCCCGCACGAGGGGACCCGGTCGTGGCCGCTGGTGGGACTGTGAGCGTGTGTTTGCTTTTCTAAGTCCTTGGGTCGACCAGGTGGCCACAGGAGCACGCCCTGTCGTCGATGGGTATGTTTTTGGGGACCTGTGACCCGGGCCCCCATCTGAGGGGGTGGCTGTGTCGCATAGGTTGTCCCCGTTGTCCCCTGGAAGGGCATTTGTACGCCTGCAGTTGTCATTTTGGATCTGCAGGTAGGTGCTGACACGCTGTCTCCTGGCGACCGTCGCCAGGAGAGCTGGGCCCCTGGGTTCGCGTCTGGGGGGCAGGGGGGGAGAGCGCGATGGGCTGCCGGCGGCCTGGCGTCGGACTGCGTCTCCCCTGCCCATCCGGCGGCCGAGCTGCCTGCCTGGGTTCGTGCGGCAGCTTCGGTGTGCGATCCCGGTTGAGCCCTGCGACGGTGCTGCCATCTCCGGCTTACGATTTGCCCCGAGAGCGGCGGGGGTGAGGCCGGGCGCTGGGTCCTATACCCGTGTCCGCTCTCTGCCGCAGGCGGCCCGTTGTGTAGCGGTGGCTGACGAGACCCCTTCCTGAGACTGAGTCGGTAGTAGCGGCTTCATGCCGCGTGTGCGTGTCAGGCGTTCCTCCGCTGGGGTTGGCCACCGCCGCTGAGGAGGCAAGGGGCCGGTGAGGCTGCGACGGACCCCCTCTCTGGCGGCTGTCCTCGCCGGGCGTGACCCCCTGTGCCTCGCGTGATGTCACAATTCCAGACCGCGACTGACCGATGTGGTGATGTGGCGCTCTCCCGGGCCGGGCCTAAGCCGCTTACAGACGAGGGACGGCCGTTCATGGCGAATGCTGCCGAGCTTCTCGTTCTGTCTTGCGGGCTCCTGGTTCCTCTTTCCCCTGCCTCGGTGCGGTGGGAGAGGCCAGGGGTGCGGAACCCGGCTCGATCTCCGCTCCCTCTGCCTCGTGCCGCCTGGAGGTGCGCTGGTGTGGGGGTCCGGGCGGGGGTCCTCGGACGTGGCGGACACCCTTCGCCCTCTGCCGTGCCGGCGTGTCACGGCGTGGGCGGGCCCCCTCCCGCGGTGGTGTGGGGCTCGTCCGGCAGAGTCCGGCTCTGCTCGGCTCTGTGCGGTGCTCCTGGAGCGGTCCGGGTCGTTTGCCTTTCAGGCGCCTGGAACCGAGTGGTGGTGTCGCTCCCTTGC
>NW_024466565.1:0-46109 GCF_017591425.1 Ochotona curzoniae | reverse complement strand
CTGGGCTTCCCGGAAGAATCACCAGGAAGCAGACGTTATTCGGGCATGCCCAGCTCTACGAAGAAGAGGAAAGATCCCTAGTCTCCAAACTTTAGGGTTTTTGTACAAAAGTCAGCTAATCAGAGGGTTAGTTTTCAGTATTCTACATTTGTATGGGATCTTACACTATTGGTTAATTCAAAAGGTAGGTGGGGGGTTCAGGGTGATAGGGCAAGTGTCCGTAGGCAGGATGGTCAGGGTGCCTGGGCAAAAGTCCCCTCAATTGTCAGGCCTGGGGTCACACAATCTCTTACCAGAGCAAACAAAGCAGAAGTTACAGAAGCAGGAATACAGCAATTAGCGCTGAGCAGGGGCAAATGGTTAAAATTTTGGGCTGTGGGTTCCTCAGTACAACTTCTTAGACACTTATTATTTAAAGACACTGCTGTGGTCCTGGCACAGTAGCCTAGCTGCTGAGTCCTCACCCTGCAAGAAACAGGATCCACCCATATGGGTGCCAGTTCATCTACTTCACTTCTCCAGCTCCCTGTTGGTGCCTGGGAAAGCAGTAGAGAATGGCCCAAAGCACCTGCACCTGAATTCGAGACCTGAAGGAAGCTTCTGGCTCTGGGCTTCAGATTGGCTCAGCTGCGGCCGTTGTGGCTGCTTGGGGAGTGAATTAATGGATGAACGATCTTCCTTCTCTCTCTCTCCTCCTCTTTGTATATCTGGCTTTCCAATAAAAATAAATAAATCTTTAAAAAAAAAAAAAACAGAACATTGCTGCTTGCAGCTCAGATGGGTCAGCACACACCTTCTCAATCCTCTTCAGCCCTTTCAGGTGATTTTGATGAATTTTCTCCCTATTTTTGTGGAGTTGTCTTTCTGTGGATGTGAAAGCCAGAGGGAACTACTTGCTTCTTCACTGGCAGCTTTGGAAGTGCAAGTTAAATTTTGAAATATTATGTCTTGAATTCTACACTCATTGTTTCATACATTGCCACGGTGAAAATCTGAGTGTGGTGCCTGACTCAGAAAAGGTTTTCTCTATGTCGTTGTTCAACAATGAGAGTGCCTGTGACGGCAAGTTACTACAAGTTGACTTAAAGTGAATGTACATTCTGTAACTAAAGAAGCCCATATTGCAGAAATGTAACTCAGCGAGGCAGGGAATGACACAGCTCCCACTTTCTAAGTCACCCCTCATGTTGGTGAGGACCAGACCCTGTAGCCCTGTATTCACAGTCTTGTCAGTTGTTCTGCTTGTTGCTAAAACTTATTCATGAGCACCACAACTGCTTTATTTTAAAAGAAACACACAGGCCCAGCGCAGTGGCCTAGAGGCTAAAGTTCTTGCATCGAACGTGCTGGGATCCCATATGGGTGCTGGTTCTAGTTCCAGAGGCCCCGTTTCCTATCGTTGTCGCGTCCACGTGTCCTATTGTCTCGCAATAAGAGGCAGACGCGAGTGAAGTCTTCTGCGGTAGTCTATTGTGCACACCAAGATGAGGAAGAGGAAAGGGCCCCGACCCCAGCAGGCTGCCTGCTCTTATGTGCTGACCGGCTCCGCCCTTGCCTATGATAGGTTAGCGTCATGATCATGCAGGGTCCTGGGCCACCGGATTCGCCAGTCCCCAGTGTTCACGTGCCGGCCATGAGTCGGTCATGCCGTAGTTCACTGCGCGTGCGCTGGGCGCCTGCGCAGTACTACGAAAGCTACGTGACTCTCCACCAGGCACCAAGGTGTGGCTTCTCCGGCCGGCGCCATTTTGGGTACGGCATGTGGCCAGTACGGACGCGGCTGGCAACATCTCCCCTTTCTTATACAATAGAAAAATAAGCTGGTATGGGCCTGTCTTAGGTTGTAGACTCAAGGCGCACGATCCGTCATAGGGAGGCTGCGTAGCTTCACATAGTCCCTGTCTTAGACCGATAATTGTCTGGGTCTATCTTACCCATCATGGGCTACAACCACGGTTGTTGTAAAGAGCAATGTCTCGACAAGGCAGTTATACGAGCGACTACCCTCTCGCGTGCAATGGACAAGTCCTGCGAAGTGCAAGGGCTAGTCGGGCGCATCATGCTCGAACTCAGTGCAATGCCATAATGGCCTGAGGTGCAGGAGCCATGATGTCCATGCTCTTAACTAAGCCTGTTGAAGCATGCTCAACCGTACCATGAGGGAGTCACCATTCTGCATGGCTAGTAGGGCTTGATGTATTGCCACACAATCTCGCTGAGCGTGGCGTCTCAGACGACACAGGCAAAAAAGGCATAGGGCACAGCCTGCACACAAGAGCAGAATCAGCACAACCACTCCCGCCCATTCTTTAATATGGGAAGTGATGTTCCAAATCCAAGTGGCCAGGGTTTTGGCAATAACAGGATCCACCCGTGTAGAATTAATCTGGACAATGGCAATTCTCAACTCAGACTGTAGAATATCAAATTCTCTCATCCAATTTCCTAAAAGATAGGAAGAAAGCTGGCGAGAAAGATTAGCAGCCCTTGAAACATTTTGAAAAGGAATAGAAGTAATACATAAACCTTGCATACGCCATTGACAACCTAACTGTCCTATTTCAAGTAAGATATCTAATTGCTCTTGAACTAAATCAACTCATTGATTGAGAACCATTAAACCTCCTTTGAGATGACCATTTATAAGAGACTGGTCATGTAATGCTATGGCCACAGAAGCACTTAGATTGTTCAAGGCAGTAGCTGTCTGAATGCCAGTGGTCAGGGCCACCGCTGCTGTGGCTGATGCTGCAAGTGCCATGGCAACCGCAGTCACTATTGCCGCAGTTATGCCAAAATCTCTCTTGTGGCGATAGAGCGTCATGGCGGAGGGGGCTTCTATAGGCCAAGGTATCCATCTAGGTAGGGCCGTTACAACAGCTAAATCCCAACCTTCAGTGGTATTCCAACATTGCGCTAGCACACAATAATCTTGTGAACAATTAATCTCTTTTCTATTCACATCCTTTACCTCCTTCACTAATGAAAACAAAAACGGGCTAGTCACACAGACCGGGGTGGGGCAGAAGGGAATGATTTTACCAGAAACATTTTGGTGTATGGACCATCAAAATTATTAGCATCCCGCTGAAAACGGGTCGTTCTCACAGCACCGCCCAGTAACATGGAAAAGGGCTGGAGATCTGTGCAGGAGCCATTTAGGCCACATAAGAGCCAGTGGTCCCAAGGGTTGGCAATAACCGGCAGGGCTGGATTCTGCCAAGGATATGGATAGGAAGAGGAATGACTCTTATCCCAGGCACCTATGCGGGGTGAAAAGGTGAATTTGGACTGTGCCCACATTAACAAAGAATTCTGACAGCTCGTCCAGGGCATAAGATTATCTGGGTCGCACCTGGCGTGGCAAAAAGGCATCCATTTGGGCTGGACAGGGGGGCTGCCAAGTACCGTCTTATAGGCTGGCCAGGTACCATTTATCCAGGTGCCGTTGGCATATTCTAATTGCACTGAAGGAACTGTAGGAGGAGGCTTAGAGTTAGGATCCAGGGCATCAAGCAATCTCTCCAACTCATATAGCCAGGGTCGTACGGGCTCATCTAACCACACGGCCGGCCGCTTGGCGTTGCAAAAACATACAAGAACAATTATTTACAGAAACACTAAAATTATCAGGAAACAAAGCGTATCCTGTAGGGGGAATAAAAAATTATTCACATTTTCCTTAACACTATCATAAGGGAGAAAAGGTAAATCCAAAGAAGCATTCGTAGTAAAAAATCGAGGAAACACTCGGGCTGAATGGGTGACCGGTAAGGGTCGTGGGAAAACACTCAAAACCCCCCATCGTGGATCAGCAATCATGGTCCTCACCGATATCATACAACCATTAGTTGTACTATCAACCATATTTGCATTGGGCGGGGCATCATTGTCCTGTGGGACTGCGGGAAGAGCTTCTGATTGCGGGGCTGCATGAATCTTCACCACATCAGATCCTCGGGCAAGCGCTCCAGCAGTTGTGGAAATGTCAGAAGGCGGCGATGGGCAGGAGCGAGTCAATCGAGCTGGAACCCAAACCGGAACTGGGCGTCCTTCTATGTCCTTCACTGACTTGCACTCATTGGCCCAATGTCTACCTTTGCGGCACCGTGGGCACATCCCAGGAGGCTTATTGCTAGGCCCCGCACGGCATTCTCTTTTCATATGCCCTGGTTTACCACACTGAAAGCACACGGGTGATGTTCTCTCCCTATGATTAGACCTCAAAATGGCGGCTGCTAGTCCATGAGCTGTTAAGGGGCCTCCTGTGTCCCTGTGTCCCTACAAATCTTAAGCCAATCTGCAATTCCCCTGAATTTACGATCCTTAAGTAGGGATCTACATTCTGCATTACACTGCTCCCAAACTATCTGCTCTATCATTCTAGTGCTCTCATCTCCTTCTCCAAAGGTCCTTTCCACGGCCTGCATTACACGTGCCACAAAATCAGCAAAGGGCTCATCCGGCTCCTGTTTAACCTGTGTGATGCCCAATTTCTCTTGCCCTTTGAGTGAAAGCACCTTCTATGCCTTTATAGCTGCAGCAGAGATTTGGGTATACACTGGCCATGGATAGCTATTTTGATCATCAACGTATTGGCCTTGTCCGCAAAGCATATTATAAGTCCACGTCAAAGCTTCCCCCCACGCCGTTGATTTGCGCGGGCGGTCTCAGCCAAAAGCTCCTGCCATAGGCCCTTCCAATTTAGATATGATCCCATATTAGGGAGAACAGCCTTCACCACAAATTGCCAATCAGAGGGGGTCATATTTATTCCCCCCATACGTTCTAACAGGGACAAAGTGTAATTGGCATGAAGACCATATTGCTTTACAGACATGGCCAATTCTCACACTAATAATGCATCTACCTGTCTGTAACTCTTTCCCCTTCTTCTTCTAAGACGGGGAATTTAAATCTGTAAATCTTGAAGGAGTTTATCCCATGATCAAGGTGTTAGGGATCCGGAGACAGCATACCAGGAAGCATACCGATCCACCTCCCTGACAAATGTCTCAAGGGTGCGCTCACTGACTTTCAGATTTCGAGCCTTCAAAACCGTCTGTGAAGATTTCAACAGAGAGATCTGTGCGCCCATGTCTATAAGCAGGAGCGGCGGCTCATACACCTCTGTCTTATGCTCCCAGTCACCCGAAAGTCCTCCCTCTCAGAGCTCCTTACCTATTTGATGGCTGCAGTTCTGACTTCGTCTCATCCAAAACGGGAGGCCCCCTCCAGGTCCCAGGTTTTGGCACCAGTTGTCGCGCCCACGTGTCCTATTGTCCCGCAATAAGAGGCAGACACGAGTGAAGTCTTCTGCGGTAGTCTTTATTGTGCACACCAAGATGAGGACGAGGAAAGGGCCCCGACCCCAACAGGCTGCCTGCTCTTATGTGCTGACCGGCTCCACCCTTGCCTATGATAGGTTAGTGTCATGATCATGCAGGGTCCTGGGTGACCGGATTCGCCAGTCCCCAGTGTTCACGTGCCGGCCATGAGTCAGTCATGCCGTAGTTCACTGCGCGTGCGCTGGGCGCCTGAGCAATACTACAAAAGCTACGTGACTCTCCACCAGGCACCAAGGTGTGGCTTCTCCGGCCGGTGCCATTTTGGGTACGGCATGTGGCCAGTACATACGGATGCGGCTGGCAACATCTCCAGCTCCCTGCTGTGGCCTGGGAAAGGAGCCAAGGACGGCCCAAAGCCTTGGGATCCTGCCCCTGTGTGGGAGACCTGAAGGAAGGTCTTGGCTCCTGGCTTTGGATCAGCTTGGTTCCAGCCATTGCCATCAGTTGGGGAATGAATCACCAGATGGAAAATCTTCCTCTCTGTAGATCTGACTTTCCAATGAAATTAAAAACAAATCTTAAAAAGAAAAAAAAGGGAACACATACTTGACTGAAGAAATGTTCAGCTTTATATTATACAAAGGAATGAAAGTGAAGTAAGGATCAGTGTCCTATATGCTTTACTTTGGCACAAAGAAACATTACCTTTAAAATTAGTAATAATTTGACATTGAATATGAGATTGTTTGTTTTACAATTCAATGAAACAACTTTGATCTTTTTTTACAGTTTCAAGTTGTGCTAGTGATCAGTCTACATGTGGTAAATGATCTTATCAAAGTATAACTATCTATACTCGGAATACATGTAAGTTACCTGCAAGTTATTTTTGGTTCAAAAATCATTCTTAAGATTAATATGCTTCCCTCTAGTTATGAATACATGAAACAAATGTGCATTTTACTGTATTCTTCCCTATATAAGATAATATTGTAGATATCATCAAATGTTTCCCCCTCCCATACCAGAAAGATATTTAGAAACTTAAAGCAGCAGAGAAATATTTATCTGTATATGGGCATCACTCTTGCATTCACATTTTAAATGTCACATGAGCTGAAATGCATAGCATAATGAACTGGAAACATACCATTACAGTGCAGCTTTATAGCTATAACATCCTTGACAAGTATAAGACCCTGAAAAATTGAAAAGCATATAATAAATTCACATGGTAAGTAGCTCCTGAATTCATTGTTAAATAGCTTGTATCCTGTGATGACATGCCGCCCTCTCCTGATTCCTTCATGCAAAGTCACACGAACAAAGTCATTTTGACCATATGCCTCTGAACATACAAGCCTCTGAACAAACATCTTGCATTTGATGACTCAAGTGTCTTCATAAGAAATGGCAGTTTTCAAAAGAAAACTCACATTAAGCTTTTGAAAACTGTTATAGAAGTGTACCATGGTTAGCAGGCATTTTAGTTTCTGTTAAACAGTAAAATATTTAGGCAGCATAAATGAAAAAAAAAATGTTATGAAAACTTTTTCTCACTAAGTACATGTAGTTCAAGTCAGAAGGCCCTACCTCCAGATTGATTGTGGGTGTGTGCCTCTGTATGTATGAATGCTACTTGATTCAGAATCTTCTAAAGTCTAAATGTTTAGAATGTAGTCATGTAAACTGTAAATGCTTATTACTTCTCATTCAATAGTGTGATTTAGAGCAAATTATCACCAGCTTGGACCAAGTTGCTGATTGCCTATAAAATCAACTTCATACAATAGGAAAATATTCTACTGATTTTCAGCACTGTTCAGCTATTATCTGCAGTCAGAATAAAGCCCTAAGTCATTTCTGCATGTGAAATCACTGTAAAATGCAGGCCCACTTCCATAGAAGTGACGGTTGGGATGACTCTGAAGAAAATGTTATTACATTGGATACTCCTACAATTTCTTTGTAATTTCTCCAATTTCCAGTTTGATTTCTTGCAGACTACCCAAGGAGGTGCAGGTGTGACTACTCTCTGTGATCAGGGAATTGGTGCTCTTGCTGATGTAAAAGAGGATAAAGGATTGCCTACAATTCAGAGGTGATGATGTGATAATTAAAGCATGTCTGAAATGCACAGCCAACCATTGTCTTAAAAAGCTATTATCTTCTGTGATAATAATATTAATAAAAATAATTCTCTGGTAAAGAATGACCAATGTGAAATGGTTTTTGATTTGGTAGTAAAGATGGAGACCAGTTTCAATATACATGCAAGATTGTCACTTTGTCATTTACCTATTGCTTTTCTCCTAGTATTGCAAATATGTAGTCCTTCACCATTGACCACACATTCAAAATATGCCAATTGCTTATTGAGGAAACCCATTGGATAAAGAGATGCTACTAAATAAAATTGCCCAATGCTCCATATTAACATTGCAAATGAGAAAGTTAAGCACAAAATGTCCATATATGGTTAAGTACTTGAATTTGACGAGTTTTTGCATTCATGGATGTTCTGCAATAATTCTATTAGATAAATAAATCCTTGCAATGAAGCAGTATTCCTGTCTCATTTTGCCTTTCAAATGAATTACAGTTTAATTTCAGTAAGCTCCTAGCGTGACATATTCTGGAATGTAACAAGTGTGTGCAGTATAGTTTTGTGAAATTAGACATGAAGGTTGCCACAATTAAAACACTGTGTTGGAGTTATAACAAAACTGAGAGGTTGTGTGTTTAAGACACTTTATTTTTTTCAAGGTGCTATAGTTTGTTGCTGTTGTCGTTGTTGTTGATGTTGATGTGGCTGTTCTAACTCATACTGGTTGTTGACCTTATTTCACGACTTCTCACATAGGGTAATGTATAGTGATGGAGTACTGGGGTCTGTCATATACAGACGTGGGGGGTACAAAGGAACATGCATCCCTGCATCCAGATGAAAGATGGATTCCCAATGAAACTGTTGGACATGTGTAGACAATGGGATGCTGAACTGTCTGACGTTGTCTGTACCAAAAACGTCGGGATACACTTAAATTAGGGACTGATTGAATTATGATTTCTTATGAAGACTACACTACTGTAACAAATTGGGAAAAATCTGATGGGGGTGGGGTTTTGGGGGAAATCCCAACCTATACAAAAATGTACCACATAATTCAAAATTCAAAATAAAAATATTTTTAAAAATGTAAAAGGCATCTTACAGAGATAATAAAGCACTCTCTAGCAAAAAAAAAAAAAAAGCTCTATTTCCATGTATTTTCATTGGGTTGCAATAATGGTATTTAAATGTCTTATTGTCTTTATCTATATATACAACTTCCGTATCAATTGACTTGTTTGAAGACTGAAATTTCTGTCTATAGGCTCTCAAAACACCTTCCAAAAATCAGCTATATTGTTTTCTGATATCTGATGAGGTCCCTACCGATGATGTTTCAACATTCCTCATTTAATCCAAAGACAACTTTGAAGTCACCGTTGTGTGTTATTGCAAGCATGCTTTCTATCAGCAATCCACTTTCAAGATACCAACATTGGAAGAGTATCGGAAGGCAGTGGGTTGCTGCAATTTGTAACCTGAGGAGCAGAATACTCTTTGGAACATGAAATTCAGGGGCATAAATACTGATGAGCAAATTTATTGCATGAAAATTCAATATACATATAAAACTATATATATTCCCACAAATTCCCATATATATATGACCAACTATGGGTGGTCTAGGCCATTTATTCAACTATGACAGTGATGGGAATGTAGATTTGTGAGCAGAGTAGCAGTGCAATGTTTCTCCATTCTCATCCAGGAGACAATTCACTGATCTGACTAAGCCACACAGAGAGAAGTAGGTAATGCTACAGCAGGAACCTGCAAGCTGAGGGGCAACTCTGGCTCTCAGCCCTGAGTTGAGGGATATGAGAACATAGTTTCCACACTAAAATTTTCTCTGCTGAACTGTTGGTAATTGACAGTCTCCTGAGGTTGTAATTGACCCTGCCTGGCTGGGATAAGCACATGCAGTTCCATACACAGTGTGTCCTCTGCCAGCGGTGGCTCATTCAGAGAAATGCTTACCTACTGTTTCATCTCTGCTGCTGCAATATGAAAATGAGCCCAACCTTCTGAGCAACGATAATAGAGTCATATACCCCATGAAATACAGTCACAGCTCTTCCCAAAGCCCTTCCTCCCCATTGAGATGTAAAGCTTGAAGCAAGTATAAATATGTTGTAAGGGACTGCAGCTAAACCACTCAACTTTTTGAGCTTACTCATTTCTTGCCAAATTTCCCACCCAGAGTTCCTGCTTCCTAAGTTTAAGATGCTTCACAAGGTTTTATCTACTGGATTATTCACAAAACTAGGAGAGTAATGTAGATATTTACTCCAAACTTCCTGTATGTTAACTGAAAATTAGCCTAGCTTTATTGATGGAGTTAGTGATATAAAAATGTTAGTAGAACTGGGCCACAAAGCCTAAGGGTCCTCTGTTCAGAAGTATTTTGCAATCAGTTGTGAAATATTATCTCAAGTATAGTTATTTTACTGGCAAGAAATATTTTTCAGTTAACTAGGAAGTTATTTTCTGATTCTGATTTTTGTGTTCTTTATAACTTGAATATTTATTGATGACATAGTTTAGAAATATACCAAATGAAAAAATGCAACTCTGTGTTTTCCTGTGTGTCACAGATTTCTGTTATACATTGCTGATCCAAAATTGCCTGTGGGTACACAGAGATGACCCCACCGTATTCCGGATGGAGCACACCCAGGTGTTTCCCAGCAGCTTTGGAAGAGCCTCAATTTTGACATCTCTGAGGAGAGTGCCACACATCTTGACAACAGCTTGGGTGAGAGTTCCTTTATTGGGAGCCCAGGAGAACATGTCAGGGCCTCAGTGAAATGTTCCTGGTTTTAGTGAGGAACCAATGACAAAGTTCCCAAGAGGTCATAGGAGCTGCTTACCCAGTGCCCTGGGGCACAAAGGGTGGGGTTGCAGGGCAGGGCCCATGTCTCTCTCTGCTCTGTTACAAAACCAGCAAGAGGAGCTTCCCATTGTCTTGGGACCAAAGAAAATGTATGACAAAATTTTTGATTTAACATAATTACTGATGAAAACTATAACACTATCTAGGACATTATATGATAATACTTCAGGTGAAAACATGGTTTTAGTAAATTTCATTTGACCTTCTATGTCTAAGGGTACCATGCAGATTGCTATGGAGACATAGAATTAAAACATCATTTTGTTTCAGTGCTAACAAATTTAAATTAATACATCTTCTCTTTATTGTAGGCATTTTCTACATAGTGTGGAAAAGTGTTTTTGTATCACTGTAAAGTCATACTTTTCACTTCATTCTCCATGAGTTTATGAACTGCTGTTAGATGTACTAAATGTGCTCTGCGGAAATGCAGTTGAGTGGCTCACAACGTTGCCTGTCTTGTATCTCTGCCACTTCATACTCTGCAGCATCTGAGGTAGCACTTGTCCAGTGCCCACCAAGGCAGCTAGTGAAGGATGACCTCATGGGAAAATAAGGCACTTAGTTTGAAATGTTATAAATTCTGCAGGACACCAAAGACTGTACTATCATTTACCAGTCGTGTTACTTTTGGCAAATATTCTCTGACACTGTCAGTTGTATACCACATACTTGGATAAACAGAATGTATGCCTTTTGGAGATGATGTAGGGCAATATTTGTAAAAACAGATTTATTCAGCAAAAGTGCACGTAGGGCTGAAACAAGTTCTGATGAGCCTAGAAACAAATTATTATCTAAAGGCAGGAAATTAGGTCCTAGGAGCCAACCACCCATTTTATAGGAGTGGCTAATTTAGTCCTTTCCTCCTTTAAGTTTTTATTTTCATATTTTTATGATGTTAACTTCATTGCTTTCATTACCTTTTTTTTTTTTAGATTTATTATTATTATTTTTTTATTGGAAAGGCGGATATACAGAGAGGAAGATCTTCCGTCCGATGATTCACTCCCCAGTGAGCGCAATGGCCGATACTATGCCGATCCGAAGCCAGGAGCCTCTTCTAGGTCTCCCACGCGGGTGCAGGGTCCCAAAGCTTTTCCGGGTCTCCCAAGCGGGTGCAGGGTCCCAAAGCCTTAGGCCGTCCTCAACTGCTTTCCTGGATCACAGGCAGGGAGCTGGAAGGGAAGCAGGGATGCCAGGATAGAACTGGCGCCCATATGGGATCACGGGCATGCAAAGCGAGGACCTTAACCACTGTGCCACGGCACCGGGCCCATTACCTTTTTTTTAATACCCATTAACTTAGAAGATGAGTCTGAAACCTGAGAGTATTTGCACTAAAACAACAAAACACTTTTTTAAAATTTATTTAAAATTTAATTTTTAATGATGTGTATAGTTGAGAAGGAAGCATAGCCATGTGAATCACTGATTAGGGTGGAATAGAAAAAGTAAATCAGACCATGGTTTCCAGTTTACTTTTCCTTTTTCTCTATCTGGATCAAGTGGAAAGAGAAGGGGAGAAGCTGCACTCAGCTTCCTAACCGCATCAGTCTTGGGCATGGGGAATTGTTGGTGTCCAATGATTCCAGTGATTCTCTAAGGCAAGTGAAGTGATTTTAATTTGAGCTCGGGGAACTGGAAAGGGCCTCAAGTATCCAAGGTTGGCGGGGTTCAGTGGGAAGAGGCGGAACTTCCTTTCTCAAGGGACAGCCTAACTGCTACCTAGACTCGGCCCACACCCGGTGGCTCTTTTTTTTTTTTTTTCTTTAAATTCTATTTATTCTTTTTTTTTTTTTTTAAGTGGGTAAGACTATTATTTTTTCCACATTGTTTCCTTCATGTTTAAACGGGGAGAGGGGATTAAGGGAGAAGGCGCATCCAATTTCCCACCCTCCCCAGGTCCCGGATGTAGGGTATGATCTGAGGCTCTTGCTCAAGTGGTTTTGATATTTCAACAGTTATGAATCACTGCCAATCTTGCCACTCCAAACACGATGAGGTCTTTGAAGAATCCACTGATTGAATAGTCCATCATAGAGTCTCTGTTTGCCCCGTATTTTGCTGCCAAATTATAGCTGTTCTGTCTTCTCTCTTTTCTTGATTAGAGTTCTGAGTCCAGCATTTTGATTGGGGAGATCTCCAAACAAACTTTGTCTGAGGTGTTCTCAAACCAGATTCTTGTATATACTAGCAAGTACAGGGCCTGGCACAGTCCATCGCACTGATCAGCTGGTGGTTGCAATTGCTGGGTTGGTTCTGATTTCACTCCTGACTTCCACTGGAACCAATGGGCGTTGCAGTCCATCCTGGTGCTGCCCAGCAAATACTAGGCCCTTGCATAACCCAGTGGAAACTGCATCCTAGTTGGAGCAGACCGCAATAACCCCCACCAGGACCGCCCCCTACCCTGGTCTGCCAGTATGTGTAGCAGTAATCCAGTCTGTCCCACACCTCATTCCACCCCAGCCACTGTCCTAGTTTTTATGCCCTCTCGTGGAAGTGGTAACCCAAAAAGGAGGAGCCCACTATTTCCCTCCCAGGCCTCTCACACTCCGGAATCATGCACTCTCCAGTGAGTTCTGTGGTTTGACTTGACAAAACTAACCCCCAGTGCCAGCTTCTGCCAGCTGATGCTGTGGCTAAGCCCAAACAACCCTCACCCACTCTAATTTTGTTTGCACCAGTAGGAATAATCAGCCCAGCCCGACTTTTCCTGTTGGCAACGCCCACGTCACCACGTACCCCGAGCTCCGAGTCGAGCGGAGGGACTAGGGTTATGAGACAGACAAGACAGACAACACACAGACACAGTGGGTCATTCTTGTGAGGAGAATGCAGATTTATTTGAAGTCAAGCTGCATCTTTTATAGTCTGCTTGGCCCCTCCCAGGATCCTCCCAACGGTTAAGCCACACCTAAGCTCCCCCAAGGACATGCAACAAGGGGAAGCAGGAAGGAGGGAGATTGTAGTCAAGCCACAGGCTAAATGTATCAGGCCATGATTGCCCTTCCTGTTACACCCTTGAGAAACAAGCTGTGCTGTGGAGTTAATCCTTGGGAGACCGGGGCCTACATGTCCCCCCTTTTTTGTTTTTTCATGGACACCTGTCTTAGGTTGTCCAGCAGTCAGTTGATGCCTTACCCGTCATGGGGAGCCCCACCTGGGGCACGTGGGATCCCTGTCTTAGGTTGGTCATCAGCTCTGCCAGATCTTACCCGTCTCTGGCTGCCCATTACACATCATGCTCAACTAGAATTGAGCTCTAGGATTTTCCACAGCTAAAGTCATCATAGTTTGTCAAATGATGACCTGCTCCCGGGCTTGTTGCCTGCATAGGTGGCAGAGAAAAGTAATCATGGCTATAGCCATCAGCCCCATGGCTAAGACTCCGCTCCATTCCTAAAACATTCATGCTGCCAGTCTAATGCCATTCACAATAACTTCCCTTGACATGAGGGGAACTCGGGTCTTAACAATGTACAAGTATTGTTGAAAATACTAACATTCAAGAATCTCACAGAGCTAAAATGTTACATGTATACCACAAAAAGTTTTAGCAGGAACCGGAGACCCCAACTACTTATCATCCCATCTGGCTCTTACATTTCCAAACAGAAAAGGACCCCAAAAGTTCTTAGGGAAAGGGGCGTCGTCATCCACCCTTAGCTTCTTCCTGCTGAGTGGGGGGTGCAGTTGGGTAGCAGCAGCAGTTGGGGGTCAGTCCATCTAGTGGTTCCTGATGGAAGGCAGAAGTCATCAGGTGTTTGATGTACGTCCTGGCACTTGAGACTTCTCTTTGTTGAAATCCTGAGTAGTAAGTCCATCTGAATTCATTCGGAACCATTCAGCTGAACAGACTTCGTAGGTGCTGAGAAAACAGAAACAGACATGCCTCTCCAAGAGCTTAATTGTGTATCCATACATTATTTCAAAAGGATTTAGCTTAGCAATTCACATTTATGAATATTCTCATCTGTAAGCCAATTAAGATAGACTGTATAGCTTGCCAATTAAACATTGACTAAAGTTCAATGCTTCAATTTTTTAACACCTTTCAAAATTTTAAATAAAATGGCCGTAAGCAATTTTCAACCATTTCTCCCAATTCATGGAAACACATTTTGACACAAACCGGCCTCAAAGCTGGGAAAGAGAAGTTTTTTCAAACAACCTTCTTCTGAATTGGCAATTTACCCCCATTCAAATGAAGGCAGATAAGAATCATTACAACAGGGACAAGAACAAGGTCTCAAATTCTTGGAAGGGCAAACTCCATGCATGCCCCTCCCTTGTTTTGTGGCTGGAGGGCCAGAAGCTCTTCCTTAGTTTTTTTGTTTTCTTGAAGTCAAGGGAGCTGAAAAAAACCCTCCAATTTGGCTATTGTCTTGGGAGATTTCCTAGGAATTTACTGAAGTTAGTTAACAATAAGATGAAAACAACTTGAAAAGAGATGTTAAAACACTGTTGTTTCTCACAAGGAATCAGACTCCAACTCCATGGTCTTAAAGGCAAAATTCAGAAATCATACACATCATAACCAATCTCACTGTACAATTTAAAAGAATTTGTTGTTTTCCTGTAAGGCAAAATCTCACATACTTCCTTGTAAGTAAGAACACAAATAATTCACAATCAGGGCCAATTTCATAATTAGGAAACATCTGATAATCTAAATTATTTTGAATGACAATTACACTACTCAAACTTTTGTCTCAATCTTTGAGAGTTCCAGGGATCCTACTAGAACGCTCAAAGTCATGAGACTTGGTTTAGAACTCTGAAGAATTTAGAGTCTAAATAAGTTAAACAATAAAATACCTTTAGCATTTAACTGAACACTAGACCTAATCAATGCCAAGATAACACTGTAAGCTGAAGATCAAACATCATAGAAGAAAACATCATAGGAACTTTTCCCCAGTGGAGGTAGGGAGTCTGGTGTGGCCAGGGCCTGTTGAATTTGTTAGACCTCTCTAAAATTATTTACCAGGAGAAAGAAAGGGGGTAGGTCACCGTCCATCACATCTTGTCTGTCAGTCAGTCAGTCACACATGCACCCAGTTCTGAACAAGAACAACTTAACAATTCAAGACAAAGACAGAACTGGAGAAAGAATGTTAAAACAAAATCTAGTTTTTGTCCGGATAAAAATAATAGGACACCAACAATAATGACTAAACATATGCACAAACACCAAACACATCAGAACAGAGACATATAACTCTTCAACACTTTGCAATTTCGAACCTCTTCTTTGACATGTTTTAACCTGGAGACATTTTATAAAACAAGTACTTGGGTTCATCTCATGCTTTAGGTTAATTTAACAGTGGACCACTCTACATCAATTATTTTTGTTAAATTAAGTTACAGAACACGTGTCTTTCTTTCTCCTTTTTTTTTTCTTTTATTTATTTTATATCTACCTTGCTTGAATTGCTTAATTCTCCGGTCAGCCTGTTCTGACCAACAGAGTTCCCCATTTTATGTAGAAGTTCTTCAAGCTCAGTGACCAATTTATCCTGGGAGAAGGCTGAACCCATTTTATTGTCCTTTTCGCAGGATGAATTAAACACCAAGACCTTACTATATTTCAAAATAAATCTAAAACCTAACTATGCCTCAAAATAAATTTAAAATGTTAACTATATTTCAAAATAAATCTTAAACCTACCTATATTTCAAAATAAA
Organism: Ochotona curzoniae; assembly: GCF_017591425.1. Classification (NCBI taxonomy): domain Eukaryota; kingdom Metazoa; phylum Chordata; class Mammalia; order Lagomorpha; family Ochotonidae; genus Ochotona; species Ochotona curzoniae. Next base: position 30,118 of record NW_024466565.1, on the reverse strand, counting down.
ACTCCCTTTCCTACCAGTTTAGGAAAGACTTACAATACGTCCCACTTACCTGCTGGCCAGCTTCCCGGGATGACCCTTCATCGTGTATCCTCTCTTTCTCGGATCTCGGTGGGACCTCCAGATGTTGGCAATGCCTGCGTCGCCACGTACCCCGAGCTCCGAGTCGAGCGGAGGGACTAGCGTTATGAGACAGACAAGACAGACAACACACAGACACAGTGGGTCATTCTTGTGAGGAGAATGCCAATTTATTTGAAGTCAAGCTGCATCTTTTATAGTCTGCTTGGCCCCTCCCAGGATCCTCCCATCGGTTAAGCCACACCTAAGCTCCCCCAAGGACATGCAACAAGGGGAAGCAGGAAGGAGGGAGATTGCAGTCAAGCCACAGGCTAAATGTATCAGGCCATGATTGCCCTTCCTGTTACACCCTTGAGAAACAAGCTGTGCTGTGGAGTTAATCCTTGGGAGACCGGGGCCTACATTTTCCCTGATCTAGTCCACATGAAGCACACACGTGTTGTAGCCCTGCCTAGTCTGATCTGCCCCCATCCCAGTCCACACTCTCCAGCAGGAGTAGCTGTCCAGCAAAGGAACCACCCCTTATTCCCCTGCCAGCTCTGCCCCCTCCCTTCCTTCTTCTCATGCTTGCTGGATGGGCGCTGCAATCCCTTCCGGTACAGTCAACCTCACATTTGCATTCCATATTGTGCACTAGTCTTTGTTTCGTTCCAATTTTAGTATATGTGCTGCCGAAGCGAGCACTAGTCTTTGTTTCAACCGAACCTGGCTCGACCCACACTGGTGCTTGGATTTGCCAGTGGATGATGTTGACAGATTCAGCCTGGTCTTCCCCCAACCCCTGCCAAATGTATGCCTGTGGGTAACTTTCCATGGCCTGTTCTGGGCTGTTTCCTAAGTTTCTTGCACTTACCTGCTGGGTCTGTGTCCTGCCAGAAGAATTGCCCAGGCTCCTCCATCAGAACCAATGCCAGGTTTCACGCATACCAGTGGGTCCATGAGCCAACTCTACCCAGTTCACCTCCTGACATAGCAGGAACAGTGGCTTTTCCTGACTGGCCTTCAACCCAATCTGGTCCTTGCTGTTGGATGTTTCAGCCCAGCCATGGCTGGTCCATACCCACATATGGCTCACAGATGGCTCAGTATTGGTTTGAGACCTTGCCTAGTCCATCCCACATCTATCCCAGTCCTCCAGGACACCAGAGGGTATTGAGGTCTGGCCCAGCTCAGTGCATTCTATCCCAGTCCACACTTGTGCCAAGGGAGACTACAATCATTTCCCAATCGGAACACAGCCCCCATTCCAGGTTACACGCCCCTTGTTGGGAACCTTATCCCAGCTAGGGTTGTCCCCTTAGCTCCCCAACCAGGCCTGTTCCCAGCAATAGATCACATGCATGCCAGTGGTTGCTCTGACTCAGCTTGGCACAGCTGGTGTCTCTTCTGATTGGACTATCTTCTCTTCACTCTTAGGTGCCATCCAATGCAGACCTGGTGGTGCCCCACTTCTTGCAACTGTGTATGCAATTTACTCCCTGTGGTGCAAATAGCTTCACCCCAACCCCAGTATTTTCAACCTGGAAGTTTTTGTGTAGAAACAGACATTGTCCTGAGTTCTGAGAAACTCTGAGGCCTTCCAACCATGAACTGATTCGATTGGAATGTGTTCTGTGGAGCCTGTTAACATAAGTAGATCACCCGTAAAGTGTTTACTTTGAGTGTTTTGATAATCCCATCATTTAGACTGGGAAGGTCAAAGGGTCTGGTTTCCACCCACCTACACCTGCCATTTAGGGTCAGTTCCCTCCTCAGCCCTGGGGTGAGGTTTGGAACCCACTCAGTACATTCAAATCTTTGAGGGTGACACAAGGAAACACCCCCAGCATCTATCACCCCAGTAAGGGAGCATTAACATATTGAAAGAAAGCAGGCTTACCTGAAGACCTCACAGAAAAACAGGCTCACAGGTTAGTCGCCTTGATAGAGAACAGCTTGCACAGTGGACCTGGGGAGATGAGCTTACACGAAACTAAAATGTGGACTAAACAGAGAGCACGGGCCAGGGGCTGTGTTGTAATCTTTTTCCCACACCACATTGATTTGTTTGTTTGTTTTTGGATTTATTTATTTTTATTGAAAGACAAATATTACAGAGATGGGGAGACACAGATATTAAGCTCTTCTGTCTGATGATTCACTCAGCAAGCAGCCGCAAAGGCCAGAGCTGATTTGATTTGAAGCCAGGAGCATCTTTCATGTCTCCCACATAGGTGAAGAGTCCCAGGGCTTTGGACTGTCCTTGACTGCTTGCTTTCCCAGGCCAGAATCAGTGAACTGGATGGTAAGTGGCACTGTGGGAACATAAAATTGTGTCCATTTGGGATCCAGTGCATGAAAGGCAAAGACTTTTAGCCACTGGGCTACTGCACCAGACCCTTGATGCGATGTTTTTACAGGCCAAGAGGAACAGGGGAATCACTGCTGTTCTGCCTCCCTGCTTGCTCCCAGTGCAGAAACCACTGCTTGTACCCAAGCAAAGCTTGTGACAGGGGTCATTCATGGCTCAGCCCAGTGCTGCATTATCCAGTATTCTCTGTTGTCCAGGGTCCCTTAGGAAGCCCAGCTGGGTGAGCACTCAAGGCAGAGCACTCCATCCTCCACACCCCTCTTGAGATGTCAACCACACCTGAATATAGGCACACACAGGGTGGGTCCTTGCATCCAAAATATCATGTGGGTTCCTAATTAGCTTCTGCAATAACCTGGTAAATATGCTTTCTTCAGAGAAAATTGTTTAGTAATACAATATTTCACTCAAATAAAAGCATAAAATGTATAACCACAGGGACTGAATAGTAACAATTAGATAAAAATGCTTTCTGACAAGTAGCTATGGTATTAATGGTTCTAAATACCTTGACAACAGAAATGTAAAACAAATCAGCAAAAGGATCCAAAGCAATGACTTTGCACTAGTCGAGTTTATAAATCTTCAGTGTGTCAAGGAGAAAGATAAATTGGCAGATGCCCGTTCATCCACAAAAGCATTTTAGGAAATACAAAATGTATATTACTCACATAAACTGTATGTCAGGTGTAATCTACAGTGGGGACACAGAAGCAAAAGATAGTGTTGCTGAGAAAGGAAAGGCAATGTTACATAGAATTTTATGATGGATAAGTATAGATTAAGCATTATGGTCTCAGGATAAAGGTGTCAATGTGGATCAAAGGTATGAAGGAATCTTTTTTTTTAATTATTTTTTTTTTTTATTGTATTATGTGACACAGTTCAATATAGGCACTGGGATTCCCCCCACCCCTCTCCCAACCCTCCCTCCATGGTGGGTTCCTCCCCCCCATTGCCAACCACAGTTCAGGTTTAGTTGAGATTCCTTCATTGCAAGCATACACCAAGCATAGAGTCCAGCATCTGATTGTCCGGTCAAGTTCAGCGGCTTCTTGGAGAGACCCTCCCCGGTCTGAAGGCACAGCCAATAGAGTAGAATCCCGTTCAATTAAAAGCCCCAACATAACATCAGCAATGATATATAACGTTAAGGGATAAATTGACAAAGTATTGAGCAACCAATTTGTCAAAATTGGATGCATGGTCTTAACAACTTACTGTGACTATTTCAATGACATTTCAACAATTGAGGTGCGAAACAGTTTTAGGAAGCGGTGTGCAGAGAAATCTTCCATACCTTGGTGAGGAGTACTTATTCCCCGTGTCCTACCTAGTAAGGTGTGTGTGAGTCCATGCTGACCAAGCCTTCCTTGTTGTTCTCTGCCTATCCTTTCCAATTTGTGTGTGTGTGTGTGAGATTAGCATTTCTGAGATTAGCATTCATATTGGTAGTCTAAGAAAACAAAGCTGGTTGCTTAATGTCACATGGATCTAAATAGAATAAAAAACACAAAAAGTGGCTACACGACCCAGAACAGTGATCAACACTTGCCCTCGGTGTCCTGGTTCTCAGGCATTTGAAGCCTCACAATAGTTTACACCACTGACTAGCTGGCTCTCAAGAATCTAAACTACATTGCTGGATTTCCATGATCTCTACCTTATCTATAGATCACTGGCTGTCCCAATTTCCATCATTGCAAGAATCAATAGTTTATATTAGGTACACAAATATATACATATGCTTTTACTTCTTTTTCCTTGGAGAACTATGAATTACATGTTTCATACCTTGGCTAGAATTCTGATATTTCTCTGTGTATCTTTATGCAAACCATAATACAAATATCTCAAAGCCAGGGAACTGTAGTGTTCCCAACTTTGTATTCCAAATATAAGCACTTTAGAGACATAGATGATCACAAATAAATTACTAAACTTGTCTTAAATTATGGCAATTATCAAGTGCTTTATCTTGAAAGACATTTTGTTTGCATAAACAAAAAGATGTTGAGAGCAACAAAAATTATAATTTTGTCCTTTGGGTCCTGGTTTATTTCACTAAGCAACAGTTTCTAGCTGGGACTATTATATTCCAAATGTAAGATGTCATTCTTTTAATGGTTAAGTAGTATTCCAAATGTATTCTATGATACGTAACAACTAATATACAAAACAATATTGTGATGGGGTGCATGTAGGTAATAGCGCCCCATAGTAGTGAGAAGTTGTGACTGCATTTTTGATCATTGACTTAGTTTTGAGCACAGCTAACCTATTGGCTTAAGGTGTGATCTGAAAGTGATTGGATACTTTGTATTGCACACCGCTTAAGTTGATTGGATGATTTGCAAGGCACATCACCTAGGTTGATGGAGCGGTTTTTACAATGTGATCCACTGATTGGATGGTTTGGGAAGAAATACTTGGCTGTGCAGATCAAGGGGAGTTTAAAAACCCCTCCCTTTGTCCTTGCAGAGTGATGGTTCCTGGGATGTAGCTGAAGTTGCCATTGCAAAGCACTTTGTGTGTGTGTGTGTGTGTGTGTGTGTGTGTGTGTGTGTGTACTTTACAAGAAAGTCTAACATACTGGGGAATAATGGATGCATGCAACATATGTCTCTACTCTTGATTAATAGTGGGACTGCCATTAGTTTATAATTATATTTTTGCATTATATTAGTATATTTTCCACTATTTTCTATACCTAACATATCATTATAAATTCACATATCAGAAAGTTAAGATTGTTACAGTGAAATTAATAACTATTCTACAATGATAACTTGGAATAAAAATAGGAGGGGGTTATAAGAACAGAGAGGTGGTATGAACCCCTATGCTTTAAGTCCATTGTGGAAAATAAATAAGCATATCTTAAACATATACATATATGCCTAAGGATTTATTGATTTTAAACACAGTGTTAGAGAGCCTCAAAGGCAGAGAAACAAAGGGTAAATAAAAGCATCCATTTTTTCATTCAGTGAAACACAAAGCACACAACAAAAACACACCAAAAAGTTTGGGAATGAAACTGTTACTTTGGAATGTGATTTTCATTTTTACCCTGTGTTTCTATTCCAGTAGAAATGTAATCTCATGGTTCCCTAACTCTTTACTTGTTAAGTATTATGACTAGCGGGAAACTAGGCCAGTGAATATAAAGTGGCTTAAAACTATGTCTGTGCAAACACAGCAAGCCAAAATACCTCTAAAAACATACAAACCTTGAAAGCTCAACTACATACTGCTGAATGAATGTATAGAAGGGCTAAAAGGCATTTCAAAAAGTACTCAAACTCCCCTGATACAGGGAAAACAAATAAAGACCACATTGAGGATCCACCTAACTCCAATGAGAATGGCTAACATATTGAAATCAGCCTACAGAATCTGCTGGAGAGGACATGGGAAGAAAGAGTTAGCAGGAGTGTGGACCAGTGCAGCCATCAGGGAGAACTATGTACCTCTGAGTGTGGACGGTGCTCTGAGAACTGAAAATTGACCTATCCTGTGATAGACCTATCACACTCCAAGGAATATATCCAAAAAAGTAAAATCTGCACACAAGAAAGTGACTTGCAACCCTACATTTATAGAATAATCCACAACAGTGCAGACATGAAAACAACCCAGATGTCCATTCAAAAAAGAAATGGAAAAAGAAATTGTGGTACATGTACTCCATGGAATATCACAAAGCTGTCAAATAGAATGAATTTTTACCATTTACAACAAAATGGTCCCAACTGGAGACTATAATACTCAGTGAAATAAAATCTGGACTCAAAAGAAGAAATTTTATATGTTCTCTCTGACATAAAACAACCATCATGGGCCAGGCATGATATCCTAGCAGTTAAAGTCCTCGTCGTGCACGCCTAAGATCTCAAATGAATGCCAGTTCTAATCCCAGCAGCCTTGCTTCCCATCCATCTCCCTGCCAGTGGCCTGGGAAAGCAGTTTAGGATGGCCTAAAGCCTTGGGACCCTGCACCCGCATGAGAGACTGGGAGGAGGCTCTGGGGTCCTGGCTTCAGATCAGCTCCACTCCAGCCATTGCAGCCTCTTGGGGAGTAAAGCAGCAGATGGAAGATCTTTCTCTTGGTATCTCCTTCTCTCTGTATATCTGACTTTCTAATAAAAACAAATAAATCTTAAAAAAAAATAAACATCATGGCTTTATGTACCTCTGTACATAAATGTCTTCAAGTTATATTTAATTAAAAAACTTATTTAAAAAAACTATCTTGGGCCCGGCGCGGTGGCGCAGTGGTTAAGGTCCTCGCCTTGCACGCCCAGGATCCCATATGGGCGCCGGTTCTATCCCTGCAGCCCCACTTCCCTTCCAGCTCCCTGCCTGTGGCCCGGGGGAGCAGTAGAGGATGGCCCAAAGCTTTGGGACCCTGCACCCGCGTGGGAGACCCAGAAGAGGCTTCTGGCTTCAGATTGGCATAGCATAGGCCGTTGTGCTCACTTGGGGAGTGCATCATAGGACGGAAGATCTTCCTCTCTGTCTCTCCTCTCTGTATATCCGCCTTTCCAATAAAAAAATAATAAAAATAAATCTTAAAAAAACTATCTTAATATGAAGAAACCCGCTAAAGCAGCAAGGCTAATGTTTCATAGGAACTACTTATTTTTTTCTTATTTCCACAATACATTTTTATAGGTATAGAGTTTCACCCATCCAAAATCTTATTTTCCGCTTTCCTAATGCCTACTGACTATCTTCACATTATCATGCAGTAAACATATTAAATTTAGGGTAACCAAGTTGCTAACTTGGAATATTCTCATTACTATTTCTCTCCATCTGTGATTCATTCTATCTCATGTGCACATAATCCATTCTGATATAGACTTTCCTATCGCAGAAAGCAGAAAGTCAAGGGAGGAAAATCAGGATGGCAGAATAGGGTAAGGACACATTGAAATCGACAGAATCATTAGCCAGAGTGAAGCGGAGAGGGAACATTCCAGGAAATAGAAGAGGACACACCAACAGCAGAGGAACACCTGCAGACCCAGGAAAGTGTGGTGTTACACTGACAAACTGAACTCCACAAGCAGCCGGACCTCTGCCAGCAGCCAAGTGGGAAGGGGAGTTCACGGGGAGCTCAGGAGGTGAACCCAGAGAAAGAACTGCCTGTCCTCCTGATTCTTCTGACTCCACCAGGAGCAGAGACTGTGCAGTATATCCCACACAGGTGGTGCAGGAGCAAGGTGGATCTCACAGCCCAGACCCACACCAGCATGTGGATCCATTTTGTGTGGGGAGGCAAAGCCTTTGGGACAGGAGTGCCCATGCATGGCTCAGTGCGTTGCACTGAAATGGCATACTACAGGCTCCCCCCATAGTAAGTTCAGTAGCCCCCAGACCTAATGGCTAGCAGATCCAGAACATCACAAATGGCACATCAGGTGCCATTTTGTAAGGTGTGGTAAAGGCTGTGTGCATGTGCTGAACTGAGAGTAAACTCACTTCCAGCTCAGTGTATTTCACTGGTCCACAGGAAAATAATACCAACTTTGGCATCCTACATGTCAAAAGAGGTCCAGGTGGCTTTCACATCTAACAGCCAGCAGGTTCCAGCAAGATCATCACAACAAGCAACCTAGTTATTTAGGTCACCTGGTATCTCCCTAATCCTGGAAAGTGCTCGAATTGGAAGAGGCAGAAAATTTCTACACACAATGGTGCAACCACAGCATGGGATCACAGGAAGTGAAGAGTGGTAAGGCAGGAAGAGGGGCTACAAAGACCATGTTGAAAGCCCACCACAAGAGTCCAGACCTGAAACTCTGTGGATGGAATGGCTTAAGTAACTGCAAACAAAGAAAAAGATGCCAATATGTAAAGTCAAAATTTAGACCTGTGGGTGACACAGCTTAGAAACCTGCCCTAAGGAGAAGAATCTGCTAACCAGAAGTGCAATGACCAAGAGCAAAAGAAGAGACAAAGGCACAATGAACATTACTGAAGACTCCCCTGCAAAGGAGCAAAAAGCCTTTGTCAGCCTCAGAGTTAACTGAGGAAAACATCAACGAAATGGGGGATACAGAATTTAAAACACTTGTTATAAAGCTTCCTATCAACAATGAGAAGCATATACAAGAGTTCAAGGAATTTAAGAAATATATCACACAGGAAATAACACTGAAATGAAATCAAGCCAAATTACTGGAAATAAAGAAGACAATAGGGACCGGCACGGTGGCGCAGTGGTTGGGGTCCTCGCCTTGCGTGCCCGGGATCCAATATGGGCGCTGGTTCTGATCCCGGCGGCCCCACTTCCTATCCAGCTCCCTGCCTGTGGCCTGGGAAGGCACTCGAGGATGGCCCAAAAGCTTTGGGACCCTGCACCCGTGTGAGGGACCCGGAAGAGGCTCCTGGCTTCAGATTGGCTCAGCACCGGCTGTTGCTGCCTCCTGGGGAGTGAATCATCAGACAGAGGATCTTCCTCTCTGCCTCTTCTCTCTCTGTATATCTGCCTTTCCAATAAAAATGATAAGTAAGTAAATAAATAAATAAATAAATAAATAAATAAATCTTTTAAAAAAAGAACACAATAGAGAAAACTAAAAATTCAGTGGATGGTCTCCATGATAGAATGAATGAGGCAGAAAAAATAACCTCAGTATGGGAGATATTTCTTGTCATCCTGGGGAAAAAATCAAAAAGCTGGAAGTAGACTTTTGGGTCAAACTAAAGCAAGTATTCAAAAACTAAAGACACAATGAAAAGGCCAAAATATAACAGTTATGGGAGTCCCAGAAGGTGCAGAAAGAGAAGCTGGGTTTAAATATATATTCAATGAAATAATAATCTTTAAAAACTTCCCTAATATGGAAAAGACTTGGGAAACAACATTCAGGAGGGGCACAGAACTCAATTATTAAAGTGATCTTCTCCATGACACATGATAATTAAGCTCTCATCAATCAAACATAAGGAAAAGATACTTAATTGTGCACATGAAAAAATCAACTGACATATAAAGGAATGGCAATCAGAATCATAGCTGATCTCTCACGGGAAGCTGTAGAGGGCAGAAGAGAATGGAGTGACATATTCCAGAATCTAGAAACAAAAAAAACTTTTAGCCCAGAATAACATACTCAGAAAAGCTCTCCTTTGTCTTTGAAAATGAAATAAAATTCTTCCACAGTCAAGTTAAAAGCATAAGCCTCTTCCAGACTTATCCTACAAATAATTCTTAAAGATGTTCTCTTGAAGGACAAACAGAGGAGCACCCACCAAAACCACAGGCAAATATGAACATCCAAGTGAAATAAAAACAGAAGACTAAACCAATGAACAACCCACTGCTAAGATAACAGGACCAAATTACCATCGATACATATTAACCCTGAATGTAAATGGCTTAAACTTATCAAGCAAAGATCATAGATTAGTAGACTGAATTACAAAACAAAACCAGGGTCCAGTGCAATAGCATAGTGGTTAAAGTTCTCACCTTGCATGCCTGGGATCCCATATGGACACCAGTTCTAATCCCGGCAGCTCCACTTCCCATCCAGCTCCCTGCTTGTGGCCTGGGAAAGCAATCAAGGACAGCCATGAGCCTTGGGACCCTGCACACATGTGGGAGACCCGGAAGAAACTCCTGGCTCCTGGCTGTGGACTGGCTCAGCTCCAGCCATTGCAGCCACTTGGGTAGTGACATCAGACAGCTGATCTTCCTCTCTGTCTCTCCTCCTCTTTGTATATATGAATTTCCAATAAAAATAAATAAATCTTTAAAAAGAAACTTGTATTTGCTGCCCATAGGAGACATATTTCACCAGCAAAGATCAGTGGAAACTATATATCATGGTTTTTGATTGTTTTTGTTAGTCTCATCTCTTCAATACACTTTCTCATTAAAATCTTCAGTGATTCATAGATCATACAGTAGAATCATTTTCTTCAAGAAGATTCTTGATTTTCTTTCTCATTTCTTCAGTGACACATTATTGCTTAAGATTGCTTTTGCTATTTGGAGTCTCTTGTGCTTCCAGATGAATTTTTGTGTCACTTTTTCTGTCTCTGAGAAGAATGTTTTTGACGAGTGTTTGATTGGAATCACATTGAATTTCTAGATTAATTTTTGTATTATAAAAATTTTGATGATGTTGTTTCTACCCATTCAACAGTATGGTAAATTTTTCTTTTAACATTTCCTATTTCTTTTTTTCTTCAGTGTTTTGTGATTTTTTTTTAAAAAAAAGGCTTTTCACTTGTTTAGTTAGGTGTATTTCAAGGTATTTAGGGTTCTTCTCTGCTAATTTTGAATGGGACTGATCTTACAAGTTCTCTCTCAGCCATAAAGTTGTTTGTGTATACTAAAGACCATAATTTATGTCAATTGATTCTGTACCCTGCTATCTTACCATATTCTCTTATAAGTTCCAATGGTTCTCCTTTGTATAAGATTATGTTGTGTGCGAATAAGGATAATGCTATTGCCTCTTTTCCAATTGGGATCCCTTTAATTTATATTTAAAATCATTTGTTTTTTTATTGGAAAGTCAGATCAGATTTATGGAGAGAAGGAGAGACACAGAGAAATATCTTCCATCTACTGTTTCACTCCCAAAATTGCCACAATGGCTGGAGCAGAGCCAGGAACCTGGAACTTTTTTCAGGTCTGCCATGCAGGTGCAGGATCCAAGGCTTATGGCTGTCCTACATTGTTTTCTCAGGATATTAGCAGGAAGCTAAAAGGGAAGTGGAGCAGCTGCTACATAAACTGGTGCCCATGTGGCATCCCAGTGCTTACAAGATGAGGTTTTAGCCATTAAGCCATTGCACAGGGCCCTTGATTTCTTTTTCGTACTTAATAGTTGTGGCTGGGATTTCCAGTACCTATATAATAGCATTGTTGAATGTGGACATCTCTGGTCTTAAAACTTAGTGGGAAAACTTCAGCCTTTCTACATTCACTACATGCTTGTTTTGTTGTTGTTGTTTGTATATTGCATTGATTGTGTGGTGAATTGTTCCTTCTTGTCTGTCTTGCTTACGGCTTTTAAGATAAGGTAATGTTGGATTTTACAGAATGCTCTTTCTACATTATTGAGGAGATCATATGCTTTTTATTTTCTACTAGTTGTAGCACATTTATTAACGGGTATATGAGCTATCCTTGTGTAACTATGATAAATTCTATCTGGTACAGGTGAGTGATCTGTGTAAGGTAATGTTGGATTCAATTGGCTAGTAATTTGTTGAGAATTTTTGCATCTATTTTCATCAAATCCATGTCTATACTTCTCTTTCTCTGTTGTGTCTTTTTCTATTTTTACAATTAATGTAGTGCTGGCATTATAGAAGGAATTTAGAAGGATTGCCTTCCTTTTTACTGTTTTGAATTGTTTGTGAATAACTAGAGTTATTTTTTCTTAAAACATTTGGTGGAATTCAGCTGTTAATCTACCTGGTCCTTTTTAGGAAGTTTTTATTATTACCGATTCAATCTCCATCTTAGCCACTGGGATATTTAAGTTTTAAATGACCTCCTGTGGGCCCGGCGCGGTGGCGCAGTGGTTAAGGTCCTCGCCTTGCACACCCGGGATCCCATATGGGCGCCGGTTCTATCCCGGCAGCCCCACTTCCCATCCAGCTCCCTGCCTGTGGCCCAGGAAAGCAGTCAAGGACAGCCCAAAGCTTTGGGACCCTGCACCCGCATGGGAGACCCGGAAGAGGCTCCTGGCTTCAGATCGGCATAGCATCGGCCATTGTGCTCACTTGGGGAGTGAACCATCAGACGGAAGTTCTTCCTCTGTGTCTCTCCTCTCTGTATATCTGCCTTTCCAATAAAAAAATAATAAAAATAAATCTTTAAAAACATAAAGACCTCATGTTTCAGCTTAGGAAAATGGCAGGTTTCCCTTTTTTGTGTGTGTGTCTGATTTCTGATTTGCTTCCATATAGTTGCTTGCAATGGTTTCTGATTATTCTTTTGTGTCTGTGGTATCTGTTGTATTTCTTGTTCATCACTTCATTAATTTGTATATTCTCTCCCTCCCCCTTTATTTTTTGATTAGTTGTGCTAATAGTGTATCTATTTAGTTACTTTTTCTAAGAGCCTGCTTTTGGCTTCATTAATGTTTCATTCCTATGTTTCATTCTTCTGGCTTTAATTGTGTTTATTTCTTCACTTATCTTAATTAATTTAATTTAATTTAATTTTATCTTTCCACTATTGGTTAAATTTGCTGTTGTTTTTCCAGATCCGTCAGATGTATAGTTATTTCATTGACTTGATGCCTGTCTTGATTTTTGACAGATGCACTAATTGCAACAAACTTTCTTCTTTGCACTGCTTTTGCTGTTTCCCATGAATTTTGATATATTTTCTTGACACCTTCATTTGCTTCCAGGAATTTTTATGTCCTTTTTTATTTCTCTATTACCCACTGTTCATTCAACAGCATTTTTCCCCCAGTTGTTTAGTTCCCAAGTGCTTGTATTATTTCTGGGGTATTTTGTATTTCTGATTTCCAGTTTCATTTTCTGATGGTACTTGTAGATATATGGTATGATTTCAGTTACTTTGAATTTTTTTGGGTTTTTTGTTGTTGTTGTTTTTTTGTTTGTTTTTAGCTTCAAAGCAGACCTCCTTTAATTTATTACTGCCAAGTGCCAGGAACTCATGACAGGTGTCTGGGACTTCACTACAGAGCTGGGCATAGTGTGTGTTTCTTGGGTCCCTGGGGCTGCAGAAGTTGAGATTGTCTTCGAGGCAGATGCTAAAGTGGTTGTGGCACAACAGAGTTGCAAACATGACTGTAGTCATGGTACTGTTACCACACATAGGGTCACTTGCCCTCTGGATATATCCCGCTATGAGCACATGATGCTTCATCCATTCCATTCCATCGCACATGGAATGCTCATTGCAGATTTCTAGGAAGACTTCATTTGTCCTCCAATATTTCTTCTGCTTGCAAGCCTTGAATCTGCACAACAGATTCTTAATATCCACTTATGTGTTATTTACTCTGCACCACCTGCTTACTGGATAAAGCCCAAAGAATTGCCCCAGATCCAGAATCTTCCCCTCTTGACTACCACATCCTTTTGTGATGTGGTCTTGGTGTCTTTCAGTATGGTTTGGCTGTGGGCCTCCTGTGTCAAACATGGACCCAGCTCACTGATTTCCTTTCTGTTATCCCCCCATTTGGTCACTTACTCTCCAGCAACTCACTCCACAATGGCACAAAGTGCTCAAAAACCTGTAGAATTTTGCTCAGCCTGGCCTCACTTCAAGGGTGTTGGAGATGCTGCTTTATGTCTGTGACCTCCAGCCATGCACTATTTCTGGGGGGATTCCTGTGGGAAGCGAACCGGTCAGTTGCACTATGTGTTTGCTTTACGTCTACAAGTCCACTATCTGTGAGCTAGGTTGATTTCCTGGCTTGTAAGTCCCCTTTGCCTATGTTCCTCTCAGGCCACAGACAGAAACTTTGAGTGTTTTCTGTGACTTTTGACATCCACACAGTTCCACCTTCTTTCCACAGGCCATTTGCTAGCTCTGACAACCTAATGCAGTGGTATTCTTTACCCATCTCTGTTCTAGCACCTACCTTTCTCTCACTGCTCTCTCTGTATTCGTGATTACACCTTCCCTACCTTGGTAGACCAACTTATTCTCTCTTGCAAATAGATTCTATACCTTTGTATTCCCATTAAACATCAAAAATGAAAATTTTTGTTTATTGGTTTCTCTTTTCTGACAGTGAAAATTGGATTTGTTCAATACGTTTCCCCTGAAATGTAATTGAAAAATAAATTGTGGTGGTGTTAGATCCTGAAATGCATTTAGATTATAGTTTCATGTGTAATTCCAACAATTCATTTCTTCAGTGTGCTCACCAATGGATTCAGTACCTTAGGGGTTTCTCATTAAACATCAAAATGAATACTTGCAAAATAGACTACATGTGAAAATTGAGAGGTTTTCAAACTCTATCCATTGGTAATTGCAGACATTTTTGTTTGCCCACAGGCATCACCTTTCAATTTAATTCTAAAACAAGTGACAAAACAGCAGTTTGTGTTCTAGAAACACTACATTATAAGAATGCAACAATGTTTCATTGAAACCATTTTTAGCCTGCTTGAAACTGAGTTACTTCTGAAAAGAAAGTTGTTCTCCAAAGTAACAAGGATTCTGTGTGTTTTGAAATGGTACTTGCACCATCAATCTTTTCTCATTAGCCATAATATGGATTGGGCATTACTTTGTGAAATATGCTTGTATTGAATGTTATTGAATAAATATTTAGATTTTGGATATTGAGTTTATGTGAGTTTAGCAAGAGTGTACAAAAGTCTATAGCCCAATGTATTGAATATGTACCTTTGAATTGGGCAAACGACATTCATCCAAAATGATAAACTTGAGAGCTGTGGAAAAATAAATTATCTCAGAGTTAACTGCAGAAATGTATTCAGATTCCATTTCCATGAACAATTTCAACAACTCGTGTCTGCAGTGTGCCCACTAATGTATTCTGTACCTTGGGATTATGATTCTCATTAACATATGAGGATGAAAACCTGCAGATTGGACTCTGTGGAACTTGTGAGAATCACACATCTATTTATCTGTAAGTCCTGACACATTTCTTTCGCCCCCAAAATATCTGCTTTCAATCTGATTCGAAAGTAATTTTTGAACAAGATTTCAGTCTCAGAAATTTGGCACTATAGTAACACAACACATACTGTTTCAATGAAAAGTAAAACTTGTTTGTAACCAAATTTACTTCTGATAATAGAAATGTTCTACAGTAATAAAAACACATTTAGAAACATTGTATTTTTCCCATGTGCAATAGGCTTTCGTCATTACATAGTGAAAAACAATTGTGTGCTAAATAATCATTTAGACACTGAATTCCCTCTGCAGATGGAGTTTCTACTTCCTCTTACAGAACAGTGCCAACTGCCTTTGTTCAAAATGATTCCCCTAGAAAAGAGTAGAAAATGAATTGTAAGTGAATCTGAGTCCAGAAAAAGCAGCTAGTTTGCAGGTTCATCAGCAATTTGAACAACCTATTTCTTTAGTGTGGTCTCAGTGGCTTCTGTATCTTGGGGTTCCAATTCTTTCTAAAACATTAAAAGGAACATGTGCAGAATGGAATTTATATTTAACTTGTGAGATTTTGATATTGTATCTAGTCTTCTGAGTGGACTCATTTTCATTTGTCCAGAAAGCAACAGTTTTCAATGTAATTCTAATTCAATTCTTGAAACAAGATTTCAGTTTAAAAAAATTCCTCATTTTAGAAATGAAACATTGTTTCCTTGAAAACTTTTTGAAAATCTGTTTGTACCCAAAGTTACTGCTGAAAAGAAAGTTGTTCTGCAATGATAACAAGTTGTTTCCAATCGTGCATGCATCAGCATTCTGGTTTTGGTAGGCACAATATGGATGGAGCATTACTTGGTGAAATATATTTGTATTGAAGGTTATTGAATAAACATGTGTGAATTGGAGTTTGCTCTGGATATGGAGTTTATTACATGTTTACTGAGAGTATATTGCATCCTGCAGAATGGTGCATTGAGAATTCTACTACTGAACTACCAATGCAAGTAGATTGCCTGGTGCATTGAACATGAACCTTTTCACAGTTGTTTTCCTTACAGAACATTGCAAACGGTCCAGGTCCCCAGCCATAGCTTGTGTGTGCACTGGTGCGTGGTGATCAGTCATGTTTCATGGTAACAAGCCGTATTTGGGACTTGCATGTGGGCTGAGTGTGCTTCTTACCCATAATGATCTCTAGGTCTCTTCCCTGCAAACCACTAGGTATCAGTCCCATCACTTACCTGCAAGCATAGTTGCCTTGTGGTTGGGTGTCCTTCGGGAGTCATTCCTTTCCTACACATACAGTGACCATATCCATTGATGTCCCTATGTAGTAATTCCATACCGCCATGCCTCCATAGCTGCCCCGGGTGTGCTGCAGGTAAAGCCTGGTGCCCATTGGAGCTCTGACCACCCACAAACCCAGGATCCACTCACCACTTGCTAGCAGTGGCTGGGACTAGGGCCACAAGTATTGAGTCCAACTTGCTCAGGCACCTCATGTAGCCTCCACACTGCTGGCGGTTCCATCCTCCTGGCCCTGAGGTCCCGCACTCGCATCTTTAAAACAATAGAATAAGCAACTATGTTGGCACACTGGTATAGTTAACACATATTTGGCCTTAATCAAAGCCAAAGATGCCTGCCAGGTATTAGCTGCTTTTCTCTCAGCTGAGTAACACTTACGTAGTTGCAATGCAACCTAGGCAGTTGTCTACTTTTTCATCTCTTTAATGTTTGTCACACCAAAGCCTCTATGATCTAAGAATGGTTACAACATCTTGCTTCTCCTTTCCATTGCTAATGCATGGAATATCCCTTTCCACCTGTTCAGCTGCAGTTTCCACATATCTTCTTTAGTGATATGTGTCTTCTGTAGGCAAAAAATGGATGAGTTCTATTTTTTTCATCCAGTCCACTAATGTTTGTTGTCTGGTTGATGCGTTTAAGCCCTTTATATTCAGAGTTCATATTGATACACTGTGGTTTGTTCCTATCATTTTAGTAACAGATTATTTATTATTTGATTTAGGTTTTTTTTTTTGTCATTTTATTGGGATGTCTTCCACATTTGTCTTCGGTTTTGGTAAGTGTGTTATCTCTTTTCTCTGTCAATAGGACATCATTTAGTAGCATTTATAGGTTAGGTCTGCAAAAGGTGAATTTTTTGAGCTTTTTCTGTGCTGTGGAAGTCTTTTCTTTCACTTTCAAAGAGGAAATCTTTTCTGGGTGAGGTATTCTGGGCGGACATTTTTTCATTTTAGAATGTGGAATATTCCACATCATTTTCATCTGACCTGTAGTGTTTCCTCTGAGAAGTCAAGTGAGAGTCTGATTGGGGTTTATCTACCACTTAATGTATTTTTTCCACATGCATATTTGAGGGTTTTTTTCTTATGTTTAAAGGGAGCTTGATTATGCTTTGCTGTGATAATCATCATTTTTGGTTGACTCTCTTGGGAGTTCTTTGCCAATTCTGCATATAGTACCCCAATTCTTTTTCCATACCAGGGGAATTCTCAATTATTATTTTACTGAATACATCTTTAAACCCAGCTTCTCTTCCTATGCCTTCTGGAACTGCCATGCATATTATATTTGACTTATTTATGGTGTCCTTTAATTCATTAATTTTTTCTTAGCTTGATTCTGTTCCACTTGCAGGTTTTTGGCTGTTTCATTATTATTGCAGAAGATGCTTTCCAATTCTGAGATTCTTTCTTCTGCCTCTCACTTTCTATTGTTGCAGCTTTCCACTAAATTTTGATTTGCTCCATTGTGCTCTTCATTTCAAGTAATTCAGCTTGATTTTGTTCCAGTGTTGCTATTTTCTGTGTAATATATTCCTTAAATTCCTTGAACTCTTGTAGATGCTTCACATTATAATGAAGTTTATGAAAATTTTTTCAAAGCTTATCATCCACCACTGCCTCAATAACTTCTTGGGTAAACCCTGAAGTTGACAAAGGCTTTTCCGCCTTTGTAGGGAGAGGCATTGGCAATATTCATTTTGTCTTCCTCTTTGCTTTTGCTTCTGCTACTGCAAGTTTGATTAGCAGATCCCCCTCCTTTGGGCTAGTTTTTAAGTTGTGTTGCCCAGAGGTCTACAGGTTGACTTTACTGACCCTGTTCAGTACCCGGTTGTTTTGCAGTCACGCATTCACTCCCTCCAATAAGTTTCAGTTCCAGGCTCTCACACTAGGTTCTGCCACAGACTCCATAACTCTAGATTCTGGCTCACTACTCTCCATCCCATGTGACCACAAGTTGTGGATGCACCATTACTCTTCAGTCTTCCTTCTGTTCCCAGTTCAAGCAACACCTGGCGTTAGGGAGAAACCAGTTGTCCTAAAAGACAGGTTTTTCAGTGGTGCTTATGAAACTGAGTTTTTTTCCTTACATTTTTTGTTTGTTTGAACCGCTGGCTATTAGGTCTGGGAGCCACACAGACCTGTTTCAAATGGAATTACTATATCTTGTCAATAGTGTTTTCCAGGTGAGACCAGAGACTGTTTTATTTATTTTTAAAAACACACAGTGTTGGATGGACACACTGGATTTCTAATGAATATCACAAAGGCCTTGTTGAGATTACAGAGAGGAACCCCATGGCTCCATCACAGAAGACCTGATGGAGCTGAGAACATATGCAGAGTTATCAGCTTGATCTTGTCTTTGGAACCAAGGACTCCCCATCCCCATTCCCAGTGGGAACCTGAAATGGAAATAGTGTCAGGGGAATAGAGGGCATTAGAATCCACAGGTGTGGACAATTGCTCCTAATCTGTTGCCTACTGCCTGGTGGGTGTGGCTTAGAGCTTACCTCCTCATGACTGAGGAAAAGCTTCTAGGTCTACATATGGAGGGTTTGCTCCAACATTCCTGGAAGGTCAAAGGAAATACACCTGGAACATGACTTCTGACATTACTGGGTGGTCAAAGAAAATAGACTTGTCTTCTAGCCAGTTACAGTCTCTGGTGGGTTGAGCGCATGCATGAAGACACTTCCTACCCTCCCTTCCTTAACATTTATAATTTGTAACTTGTGAATAACAAATTGAACATTCCTCACCAGCTTGTCTCCCGTGGTTCTTATGGCCACAGAACACTGTTGCCTCACCCTTGGTGATGTTGGGGCCTGATGGCAGCTTAAACCCCGAGACAAGGGACCATCTCCTGCTTTTTGTGTTTAAGACTTATTGTTTGTGAAGTAGGTAAGTAACTATTTTTTCATTTCAGTTCTCTATTGCTGATTGATTGTTTGGCCATAACACACGGAGAGAGAAGGCAGGCGACAGAGAGAGGGAGAGACTGGCAAGAGCAAGAGTGAGAGATGGATCTGACATTCTGTGGTTTATGGTGCAATGGCTGTATAAGAAGAGCTGAACCATCACAGCCAGGGAATAAGAAGATTCTCCTGAGTTCTCCACTGGAGCCAGCATTGGATTCTGGCTCTGCAAGTTTCACCATTATGTGACAGCATCTGCTTCCTGCAGAGGCTTTTAAGTGAGGTGCATGTGCCTGTGGATATTACTAGGGAGATTGCCGCATGAATGGTAGTGTGGTGGGGGCTATGAGATAGGTTCTGCACAGCAATTTCTCTTTCCCATAAGGCACCGAACTAAAGAGGCAGAGAAACTCATTGTTTGCAAAAAAAACACTATTGCCCCCGTGGGCGGCCACATCTGATTGCAATATGTATAGAAACTACGGACTCTAGAGTGACCTGAAGGCAGAAAATGAGATTTTGAGTATTGTTTGGTTCTCAACTTGCCAATAGGTGGTACCTTTCTGTCCCAGTTCTCTCCTATTCCCTGTAGAACACAAGACTCCACTTGCAGTCCACAGACTGCTTTGGATGTCATGCATTTTAGCTGCTTTCACGGCCTCTGGGTTAAGTGTATCAGGTACTAAGAGGCATCAGCAACTTAAAGTGCTCATGCAATAGAGTAAATGCTCTGTGAAGACTGAAATGTGCCCTGTATATGGGATAAGTGGTCATTTTCCTAGTCCATAAGGATTAATGCTATTTGAAATTGCATCAGTAGAACAGCTTCAAGATGGCCAATCATGGAAGGGTGGTGTAGTTGCATTGCAAGAATATAGGAACAGGATCTAGCTTAGCAGAGAGCTAAAAGAATAGCGTTATTGTGGCTCAGCAGCATGGCCTAGTGGCTGAAGTCCTCGCCTCGAACACGCCCGGAATCCCATATGGGTGCCGGTTCTAATCCCAGCAGCTCCACTTCCCATCCACCTCCCTGCTTGTGGCCTGGGAAAGCAATCGAAGATGGCCCAAAGCTTTGGGACCCTGCACCCATGTGGGAGATCTGGAAGAAGTTCCTGGATCCTGGCTTCAGATCGGCACAGCACTGGCCGTTGCACTCACTTGGGGAGTGAATCATCAGATGGAGGATCTTCCTCTCTGCCTCTCCTCCTTTCTATATATCTGACTTTCCAATAAATAAATAAATCTTAAAAAAAAAAGAATAGAGTTATTGGGCAAAGTGTGTGAAACCCCTCTGGAGTCCAAGAGTGAGGCAGGTCACATGTAGGCAAGAAAAAGCCACTGAAAATGCTTAAGACTAACCTGCAACCTGAGAAGATGAATGTGGGCTCCATCCAGGCAAGTAGGGACTAGGACAAAGCCTGGTGAGTGTCGAACCAATACAGGGAGACTCTAGATGGGAGTCTACATCTTCCCAAATGAGACAGATGGAGGCAGAAGAACCGATAGGACAGAACACTGGTGAAAGAAAGCAAACAGGAGAAGAAATCCACAGACAGAAAACCAGGTGACCATTTTCTGAGGAGGAGATGCCACTGGGGAAAGGGCAGCTAGGGAGTGAAACATCCAAGAAAGATCATGGGGCAAGATCAGAAATTCTTCTGTGTGTCTGATTTGCATCTTCTACGGACATAGCTTAATTTATAGTCTGTACAGCAACGTAGAGTAAAAACAAAATAAATAGCATGTCCTGTATTGTTTTTGCAAATCTGAAGCTTCAATTCTCTTATTTATTTTATATCAGGTTGGCTTTCTATAATAATTATAAAATGATTTCCCTAGTAATCTGTAGACATACATAAACACATGAGTTTAAGGCAGAGGTCAGGACAGATGAGGGGCTGTGCCAAGCTGAGTCAGAGCAACCACTGGCATGCAAGTGTTCTATGGCTGGGAACAGGCCCGGTTGGGGAGCTAAGGGGACAACCCTAGCTGGGTTGTGGTTCTCACTAAGGGGTGTGTGACCTGGAATGGGGCTACGTTCTGATCTGGAAATGGTTGTAGTCTCCCTTGGCACAAGTGTGGACTGGAATTGGATGCACTGAACCAGGCCAGACTCCAACACCCTCTAGTGTCCTGGAGGACCAGGGTAGATGTGCGATGGACTAGGCAAGGTCTCAAACCACTACTGAGCCATGTCTGAGCCATAGGTGGGTATGGACAAACCATGGCTGGGTTGAAACATCCAATAGCAAGGACCAGTTTGGGTTGAGGGCCAGTCAGGAAAAGCCACTGTTCCTGCTAGGACAGGAGGTAGACTGAATAGGGCTGGCTCATGGACCCACTGGTAAGCATGAAACCTGGCATTGGGAGAGGTTCTGATGGAGGAGCCTGGGCAACTCCTCTGGCAGGGCACAGACCCGGCAGGTAAGCACATGAAACATGATAGGAAACAGCCTAGAACAGGCCATGGAAAGTTACCCAGTGGCATACAATTGGCAGGGGTCAGGGGAAGACCAGGCTGAATCTGTCCACGTCATCCACTGGCAAATCCAAACACCAGAACAGTGTGGGTTTAGCCACCAGGTTCGGGCACAACAAAGACTAGTACACAATATGGAATGCCAAGGTGAGGTTGCCTGTACTGGATGTGACCACAGTGCCCAACCAGTAAGTGTGAGAACAGGGAAAGGAGCAGGCAGAGCCAGCAGGGGAATAAGGGAGGGTTCCTTTGCTGGACAGCTACTCCCGCTGGACTGCGTGGGATGGGATGGGGGCAGACCAGATTAGGCAGGTCTACAACACCTGTGTGCCTCATGTGGACTAGATCAGGGAAAAGCCAGGCTGGGCTGATTATTCCTACTGGTGCAAACAAAATTAGAGTGGGTGAGGGTTGTTTGGGCATAGCCACAAATTCAGCTGGCAGAAGCTGGCACTGGGGGCTAGTTCTGTCAAGTCAAACCACAGAACAATCTGGAGAGTGCATAATCTGGGAGTGGGAGAGGCCTGGGAGGGAAATAGTGAGCTCATCCCTGTTGGGTTACCACTTCCATGGGAGGGCACAAAAACTAGGACAGTGGCTGGGGTAGAATGGGGTGTGGGACAGACTGGACTACTGCTACACATACTGGCAAACAAGGGTAGGGGGCGGGTTTGGAGGAGATTATTGTGGGTTGCTCCAACTAGGCTGCAGCTCCCACTGATTTATGTGAGGGTCAAGTATATGCTGGGCAGAACCAGGCTTGACTGCAACACCCATTGGTTCCAGTGGAAGTTGGTAGTGAAAACAGAACCAACCCAGCGATCACAACCACCAGCAGATCAGGGCGATGGACTGAGCCAGCACTGTACTTGCTAGCACATACAAGAATCTGGTTTGAGCACACCTCAGACAGTTTCTTTGGAGATCTCCCCAATCAAAATGCTGGACTCAGAACCCTAACCAAGAAAAGAGAGAAGACAGAACAGGTCAACCAACCATCTCAGGTATGATGGACTATGTCAATCAGCGGATTCTTCAAGAACCTCATAGTGCTTGGAGTGGCAAGATTGGCAGCAATTCACAACTGTTGAAATATCAAAATCTCTTGGGAAAGAACCTCAGAACATACCCTACATTAGGGACCTGGAGAGGGTAGGAAATTGGGTGGGCCTTCTCCCTTTATACCCCCTTTTAACATGAAGGAAACAATATGGAAAAAGTAATAGTCTTACCCACAAAAAAAAAAAAGAAAAAAAATAACATGGCAGATAAGGAAGACACATGTTTAATAATGCACAGAACAATGAGGAAATTTTTGAATAATTTATAAATATTGAGATATTTAAAAATCACATGAAGCACTAATAAACTTCATTTATTCCAACACAAAATAAGGAAATATTGTGTATATATATACAATATTTATATATATACAATATATATACAATATATATATCCCATAACCTTTTTTCACTTATGTGTAGGTACATGCTAAAATCCTTTCTACTTTCTGTTTTACTTATTATGGAATAACATTTAAATGAAAAATCTGAATTACTACATAGGGCACTGCAGCTTAGTAGGGAAACAAACTTCAGCCTCTCACAGAACTACCTTCTTATAACAAGCAGCTAATATCACACAGTCACAGCCTTCCACCTGAACAGAAAATATGCAGATAAGGCAAATGCTACATTGTAACAAGCCTATTTTTTAAAATTTGTTTTAGAAGCCCTTTAACATTAACGACTATCTGTTTTGTCTTTTTTTCTAGTTACTTATTTACTGATTTTTATATAAAAATGGAATTAATGTAGTTTATATGTACAAGTTTAGCAATACAATGATACTTCTTTTATATCTTCCCTATGTTTCCTGTTACATTCTTCTTTTTTTTCTTAGAGAGGAAGATCTTCCATCTGATGATTCACTCCCCAAGTGACCGCAGTGGCTGCTGCTCTGCCAATCCAAAGCTGGGAGCCCAGAGCTCTACCAGGTCTCCCAAGCAGGTGCAGGGCCCCAAGGCTTTGGGCCGTCCTTGACTGCTTTCCCAGGCCACAAGCAGGGAGCTGGATGGGAAGTGGAGCTGCCGGGCCTAGAACCGGCAAGCATATGGGATCCCAGAGTATTCAAGGCAAGGACTTTAACTGCTAGGCCACCACGCCGGGTCCCCTGTTATGTTCTTAAACATTTGAAAGGGCATATTTTAAATTGACATTGTATTTACATTTTTGCCTACATTTATTTTTTTTTTTTTTTTACTTTTTTGCTACTGAAGATTTTTTTTTTTTAATTTTTTTTTATTGTTGCTTACATTGTGTTATGTAGTACAGTTTTATAGGCGCTGGGGATTCCCCCCACCTCTCCCATACCCCTCCCCCCATGGTGGATTCCTCCACCTTGTTGCATAACCATAGTTCAAGTTCAGTTGAGATTCATTGCTTGCAAACACATGCCTAGCATAAAGTTCAGCGTCTTATTGTCCAGATAAGTTCAGTGGCCTCTTGGGGAGACCTTCTATGGTCTGAAGATAGGTCTAATGTCGTTGGTGTTCTTGTTTATGTGGGCCAATCTTGCTGGTGTTAGGTGGTACCTCATCGATGTTTTAATTTGGATTTCCCTTATTACTAGGGAGCTGGAACATTTTTTCATATGTTTGTTTGCCATTTGGACTTGTTCCTTTGTGAAATGTTTGCCCATTTCCCGTGCCCATTTCTTGAGTGGCTTGTTCGTTTTGGTTTTTTGGTTGTTTTGAAGTTCTTGAATTTCTAATATTAGGCCAACTCTCCTTGGTGATGATGCATTCTCTCTTTTGTTTACTGCTGGATTTGGTACTATAAACATTTTTATCAATAATAAATCAATAGTCACTTAAAAAAATAAAATAAATTGACATTGTACTCAAGACCTTAATTTTTCATTAAGTGATTAAAAGGAAAGTAATCAAATGACCAGAGTTTAATAGGTAAGGTCTATAAATATCATGAAATGAAAAGATATGTTTCAATCATGCACGAGATGGTTACAGGTATCTCTTTCATACAATGTGTTCATAACTTTCAGTACATACAGCTAGTAGTTAGATTACTCAATCATAGAGCAAGCTTCTTTCTAATCATTTAAGAAATTTTATACTATCTCCCACAGTAACTGAATTAATTTATAATCCCACCAACACTGTATAGAAGTTAACATTTCTTACATCATCACCAGCATTTGCTACCCTTTCTACCAAATATTAATAGCCATTCTGACAGGGTTGAGATATTTCATTGTGAATTTGCTTTACATTTCCCTAATGGCTACTTTCAGAGAACCTACTACTGAGGTCCTTTGATCGTTGCTTTACCAAACTGGGGATTTTTATGTTGGGAAGATCACATGGAGATTGAAAGAGAAAATTGCCAATTTCAACAACACATGGAACTTCTTGT
Organism: Ochotona curzoniae; assembly: GCF_017591425.1. Lineage (NCBI taxonomy): Eukaryota > Metazoa > Chordata > Mammalia > Lagomorpha > Ochotonidae > Ochotona > Ochotona curzoniae. The sequence goes on along the minus strand of NW_024466565.1, from coordinate 4,936 downwards.
GTCATGATATTTGGCCAATTTTTAAGTGCACTGTAGAATCTTAAAAACACAAAGGGGTGAATACTAGAATGAGATTTCATTTCATCTGGCTGAGAGTGCAAAACTGTGGTTTTTGGAAAGGACTCCATTAATATGACACACTCTGATCAAAGCACTGGAGACTGAGTGACACGTGCGATGACAGTTAAGTAGTTGAAATATGTGTAACTGCAGACTTCGGTAGAAATTTAAGACTGTGAAATCCAAATGCTTCCTAAATCTAGAAAATTCTATAATCTCAATAATCCAAGAAGCTCATATGACAAGTACAATCTCTCTAGAAAAAAAAAATTAATATTTCCTGATGAATTGAGAACTTTCTTTAGATTTGGGGATTTTCTGTCTTTCTGTTTTTGACAGATTTCTTTACTTGAAAATCACAGACAGAGAGGTTGGAGAAGTGGGCCTGGAGCACTAGCCTAGGGGAGAAAGTTCTCACTTTGCATGCACTGTGATCCCATACAGGCACCAGTTCACGTCTCAGCTAATCCACTTCCTACTCAACTCCCTGCCTGTAGCCTGGGAGAGTGAGGACAGTCCAAAGCCTTGGAATGCTGCACCCTTGTGAAAAACCCAGAAGAAGCTCCTGGCTTCTGATCGGCTCACCTCCAGTCATCGCAGCTACACTGGAAGCGAACCAGCATATGGAGAATTTTTTTTCTGTATCTCCTTCTCTCTGTATAATTGCCTTTCCAATTGAAAAATAAATCTTTTTATATGCGTTTTGTACTTTTATTTTTGATGATATTTACATAGATGATCAGTGTGTGAAGGTTCACGGCTTTGGGGAAACTGGGTGTGATCTTTGTTTCCAAATTTTCTATTTCTTCTTCTCTGTACAATCCTTAAAAAATTTAAGACACATGAAGTATACAAGGTCTAAAAGCCAAAATATTTAAGTCTGCAGGTACTTTCTCTGGTCACATGGGATTAAGCTAGAAATCATTTCAAAAAATAAATTTAGTGCTGAGCTATTTAGGTAGTAGAATAGTACCTAAAAGAGGCCCAGAAGATGCTCCTGGCTTTAGTGGGATCCCATATGGGCACTAGTTCATATCGTAGCTATTCATTTCCCTTCCAGCTCATTGTTTGTTGCCTGGGAAAGCAACAGAGTGTGGTCAAACACCTTGGGACCCTGCACCTGCATGGGAAACCTAGAAGAAGCTCCTGGCTTCAAATTGGCTCAGCTTTGACAGCTCCGATTATGGTGGCCACTTCAGGAGTGATTCAGTGCATACACGACCTTCCTCTCTCCTTCTCTGTAAATCTGACTTTCCAATCAAAACAAATATGAAAATAAATTTAACAAAATGTATCTTAACAATGGCATTATAAGTCAATTTGTTGTCATCAAAATTTCACTCTTATTCACACATTACAGCAAATTCAGTATGGGATGGTTTTAGGAATTGCTTCGCCAACATTAAACATAGTTGGAACATTGAAAATTTTATTAAGATCAATGCATAGGGCCCGGCGCGGTGGCGCAAGTGGTTAAGGTCCTCGCCTTGCACGCCCGGGATCCCATGTGCACTGCAGCCCCACTTCACTTCCAGCTCCCTAACTGTGGCCCGGGACAGCAGTCGAGGACGGCCCAAAGCTTTGGGACCCTGCACCCGCGTGGGAGACCCAGAAGAGGCTCCTGGCTTTGGATCGGCATAGCATTAGCCGTTGTGCTCACTTGGTAAGTGAATCATCGGACGGAAGATCTTCCTTTCTGTCTCTCTGCTACGTATATCCGCCTTTCCAATAAAAAAATAATAAAATTAAATCTTTTAAAAAAAAGATCAATGTATAGTAGAGTTACAGGACAATCGCTAATTTGTGCATCAGTTGCAAATAAAATAGTAATTGTATATTACAATATAAGTATGATTGCTAACAAAAATGCTTCCTGGTGGGAGTAACTAACAGCCCACATGCCAATGACCTGAGGCATGGTTTCTTGTTGTGCATTCTTAACTTGACCTGTGAAATGATTCGAGGGTCTAAAGGCATAGACAATCACAGTGTCATTGTTGGGTGGGAGGGCTGTTGGGAGAGACCATCTGCTGTCTCCTTTCCTAGTCCATATGAGTTGTGCTCTCTTTACGGCAAGTGGAGCTCTCCCCAGTGGTTCCTGCAGCCAAAGAACACTGACGCTTCACCCCCTCGTTGGTCTCGGTGCCTGTTTGCAGGAGACTCAACAGCAATAAAAACAGATTCCAAAATGAACAAAGACACAGACAGACATTTCTACAAAGATAACCAAAAGGCTAATTAGCACAAGAACATTCTCAGCATGGTTTATCATTAAGTGAATGGAAATGGCAACCACAATGAGATACCACTTTAAATGCATTGCAATGTATCTCATTAAAAAGCGTTCACACACAGAAACTGAAAACAGGCATTACTGATCTAAATATAAAGTCGTGAAAGTAACATTAGAAATGCCACTAAAGGACTGCCTATGCTGTTAACCTTCTCACAAACTTTGGAGCCAGTACAGGATATCACCTGGAAGAAGCAGGGAGCGTGCCACTGTTTCATGGTCTGCCTCCGTTTCCTTTTAAAGCAAGGTGGGCTGAGCTTCCCATATGTGCGTGGTTCCTGTCCTAAGTGTTGTACTTTCAATACAGCTTCTTGTTTTTGCCCCAGGAAAGCAAGAGAGGTTGGCTCCAGTCCTTGCACACCTGTACCCATGTGGGACCCCAAAAGAGGCTCCTGGCTTTGGATTGGCATAGCTCTATCCATTGCGGCCATGTGGGGAGTAAAGTTACAGATAGAAGAGATCTTTCTTACTCTCCCAAATACTCTCTGCAACTTTACATTTCCCAGGGGGCCAGCCCTGTGCTTTAGCCAATAAAATCGTGGCATCGCATATGGACAGTGGCTCATATCCTGCATGCTCCACTTCAGATCCCACTCCCTGATAACAGGCCTGGAAAGGAAGTGGCAGATGGCTCAAGCACTTGGGTTTCTGCAATCAAGTTGGGACCTGGATAATACTCCCGACTCATGGCTTCAGACTTGCTCACCTCTGCTCATTCTGGTTATGTGAGGAGCAAACCAGCAGATAGGAGATGTCTCTCCATCTCTTTCTAAGCAGCTCTGCTTTTCAAATGAATAAATCTTAAACAAAGTAAAACACAACATGCAATAGGAAATGGCACTGTGGAGCAGCAAGCTAAGCTGCCATCTACCTAGCTCGAATCCAGCTCGAAGTCAATGTGAATTGCAAACATGGGAAGACGGCTCAAGCACTTGAGTGGGAGACTCAGATGGCCCTCCTGGTTGTTTTCTGACATGGTCCAGCACTGACCACTGTGCCCACTGGGAGAATCAATCAACAGATAGCACACATGTCTGTCTCTGTCTCTCTCCTTCCCTTTCTGTAAGTCAGTCTTTAAATAAATCAATAAATAAATAGGATTCATTTAAATCTTTAATCTTTAATAAACAAGCAAGTTGCATATTTCATTCTCCACACATTCCTGTAGCAGCTCATGAATATAGTACAGCCTCCAAATGCTATTAAGCATCACACTATTTCAGCAATTCCAATAAAGCAAAACTGGAAAGTTCATAATAATTTTTGTATATTTGGAAACTCGTACTACTCCAAAATCTTGAGTGTTTCTTTTTAGTTAGGTATTAAATAATTTTCATTTTTGTCATGTATAAGATCAGTAAACACCATTTCAAACTTGATGTTTTGCATTCATTAGCAAATTGTTTGTTTCAACTTGAATCATGCAAAAATTAGTCATGTCTTCTTTGGGCATCAGAAAATATGGAAAACAAGTTTAAAACATCTTTTACAGCAACAATGTCTAAGTTATAATTTTACCTTCTTTCTCTCATGCTTGTTTTTTCACTGTACTTTAAAAACCATCGTAAAACTCGTAAAATACATTGTAAAGGAAGCTGAGAAGTAAATAAACAACTTACCGAAGGTATGTTTGTGTTCTCCATCCTGGGAAGCATGTAGAGGCCTGCAGAGCTGCACCTGCAAGAGAAGGTAGAGAGAGAGTTATGAATTGGTCTTCTTGGGTCTGGGAGTTTAAACTTCCAGCAGCCTCCCGGCTGCTGGTGGGTCTCAGGACGGGGCGTCTCATGCCTGGATCCCAGACAACAGCCACCATGTGCATGTGGTGAGCTGTCCCCAGGTGGCCAGTGCGCCATTTGGTGCCAGGCTCCGTGTGCTGGCCACCTGACCGGGGAGCTCTGGGGTTTTGTTTCTTTGAGTCACTGCTTAGTTAGCTCCAGTTTGAACCCACTGTGCTTCTCAGATGTGAAGCATTCGTAAAGATTCCCATTGGCAGTAATTCTTCCTTTGTAAAACTTGTAATCACTGAACAGTGCCGACCACCAAATACCAGTCCATGCAAAAGCTATGGCTCGGGGCTTGTCCAGCAAAATTATATCATGTTACCTGATATGATGGATCAGGAGAAGGGTCACATAAGCAAGCCATTACATTAACTAGCACTCAAGAACCATAACCAGGGGTAAATTCTATGAGGGATGGGTGGGCCACATCCTGCAAAAATTCTAGCCCTACTGGTTATCTCAAGAGTTGGGTTGGTGATGGACTAAGCTAGGTGTGACCAAGGAGCCTGCCATCAATTACAGGTAAAGGAACCCCCAATAGTCTGGATGGGTCAGGGCAGCAGCACCCGAATGTGCATCCTGAATAGGGTGTAGGGTGGGCCGGGCTGCAATGTTCACCAGCTCCTACAAGGCCAAATGGAAGGACAGACTGCGCCAGGCCCTGGCCTAAACCCAATGGCATGTATGAGAACTGGGTCTGGGAGTGGATCAAGTGGACACACTTGGGAAACTCTCCTGATGAGCCACAGCTATCGCTGGTGAACATGTGGTCCAGACCTGGGGGTCGGACAAGCTGGGAAAA